>NC_046373.1:42077244-42147244 GCF_011125445.2 Fundulus heteroclitus | reverse complement strand
TCGATGGTGGAGTCACAGAGGGTGATGGGGGTAGCTGGGGCTGAGTTCTTCCTGAAGTCCACAGGCTGCACTCTGGCTTCTTGAGCAAGACCCTTAACCCCCAGCTGCTGTACAGTGGCAGTCCACTGCTCCCCAAGGGGATGGGTTAGACTTAGACAACTTTATTGTGATTTTGTATGTACGGAGTGCAGGCCAGCTGACAGCTTTGCTAGGGCCCGGGATAACACAGTGTTTTTGCCCCCCATCCCCCACACCTGCTGCCACCACACCACGCACACACCAAAAAAGTCAGCTTAACTGTATACTTCATTCTCATATGCCTTTTATTTTATTCAATAATCTGCTTTTTACAGAAATAAAGTCTTGGATGACTTCACTTCATAAATGTGGTTAGACCCACTGAATGCTGCTGGCGGTTCATTTGCCATCTCTGAGAAAGACTTCCTTTTTGCCGTTAAACGCACAACATTCACTCAACCAGAATCAATCAATTTTGTTGGCCGTAACGCGATATCATTGAAATTAACGCCGTGATCTGTCTCTGAGCCACTATGCTCAGATTCTCTGATTGGGCAGTAAGCCCCTCCACCGGCACTGTCTCCATTGTCAGTAGGGATGGCTCTTTCTGGCTACGTTCACACTGCAGGTCTTAATACTCAATTCCGATTTTTTTGCGTGGTCGTTCACATTTACAAATATATGCGACTTGTATGTGTGAGCTGAATGCGTTCAACCGAAGTGTCCCGCATGCGCACTCGAGGACGCAATGACGTCACATGTAGCAAGCGTCCTCAGTGTTTGCGGAAGTAAACATGGATTATAATGCTGGCATGCATTTTGCGGTTTTTAATTTATTTTCTAACCGGAGCTTTCTCTCCTCTGACTGCTCTCCTCATTGTAGTCCGCTAGTCTCGTCTTTCTTCACGCTTCTCCATAGCAGGACGCAGAATAGTGACGTTTGTCGAGTATCGGTGACGTACAGGTCGGATAAATGCGACCCGGCCGCACAGACACAGGTCGCATTTGAAAAGATCAGATACGTATCGGATTCAGGACCACATATCCAAGTGGCCTGGGTCGCATTTGAAAAAATCAGATCTGTGTTGTTCAGACTGTCATGAAAAGATCAGATCCAGGTCGCATATGGGCAAAAAAATCGGAATTGGGTCACTTCAGGCTGCAGTGTGAACATAACCTCTGTCTCCTCCTCAAACACAAGCTGTCCCCCCCCCCCCCCCCCCCCCCACCCGAAGCCAGATGTTGCGACTGGAGAACTGCTACGTTGTCCTCCTTTCTCTCTGTCCACCAAGCTCCCCGCCTCAGCTGGCTCTTTCAGACTGAACCTGGACCTCTGCCCTCTCTCTGCTTTCTGCTCTTTTGGCGCTAAACTCAAAAACGCATTGCTTCTTATCAGGCTCTGGATGGGCATCATTCCTCTGCAATTCCGTTCCTGGACCTGTTCCTGACTCATTCTCAGTTTTTTTAAACATTTACTCATACAATCCCTCAAGCCTTTGGTGTGAGGGATCTGGACATCTTCCATATGCTAAAAGCATCAAAGAAAAATATTTTTTGCCAAATGATAATACAAAAATATAATTTTGCTCACATTTTCTTTCTCTATTCTGAATCTCTTTTACAACCATTACACACACAGCTTAATTTCCGTCTTAGATACAGTACACAAAAACAGTCATTGAAGCAAATGAAGCAATTACGGAGGCAGCGGACAGCCTGAGCATTGTCGATGCATTAAGGCATGTCTCTAAACTGGAAGAGAAGGATTCACTTGTGCAATCTGCTGCAGATTTCTATGTAAATGGAAGACTCTGGACTCATTTATGTTTTGTTTGTCTGTGAAGAGAGACCACTCCTTGCACGGGACTTGTGCACCCTCTTTGAAGTTTGTAGTTCTATGCAAGGCAGCAACAGATCAATATTGAAGGTACATTTTATTGCAATACAGTCAGCACAATTGGTTTTAATGTATTCTGTGATAACCAATATTTCATCACTGTATAAAAAAACACACATTCATTTACAGCAGCAGGCTTTTAAATTTTCTGAATGGACCAAAATAAATGCTATAAATTGTTAGGGATAAAATATCTTTTTCGTGGAAGGGTTTTTTAAACTGGCATTATAGAGTAACATTTGTATGTATTTTAGAAGAAAATATACATTGGTAAATTCTGTTGCACAAATGCATTCTTTAACATACATGTTTCTTTTGGTTTGCTAATTAATATATTAAAGAAGACATTAGCGCAGTTTGTCATGATCATCAAATGCATCAACAGGATTACCTTAACCAAATTAGAAAATTACAAAAATGTATTTGTCTTTAACACTAATTGCTCCCCCTGTTTTAGATGTCTTTATTTAAGAGTGCAAACTGTATGCATTATATCCAAGGTCCCATTTTCTATGTTTGGTGTTTCAGGAAGAGAATGCCGTCTAATTATAATTAAAATGATACTGGAATTTGCTTCTGGAGCATCCACAGCACCTCCACTGGGATTTCCCCATTGTTCACAAATTGAGTTCCTCCAAGAGGCCAACAAGATCTTCCCAGAATCAAATATTTACCTGATAGTACTCTGCCTTCCAGTACACATAGTCTATGAATCTTTCACAAAATACATGACAGAGGGTGTGCTGCAGGCCCCTACCTTTGGTGTTGCATAGGCAGCCAGTAAGTGAAATATGCAGTTCTTTAAAAAAATGGTTGGGAAGTTTTGAGATTAGTTTTAAGAGTGTTCTTAAACAAATTAAAGTAAAGTTTTTAAATGGCCAAGTTTGGAAAGGGTTGAAAAGGTTAATGAAGTATTGCTAAATTAATTTTTTTCTCTTTTAAATATATGTATTTTTGAACCAATGCTTTTGTTTAACAGTTCAAGGTATATCTTTTAGATAAATGAGCATTGTTACTTTATTTTGTTCTTATTCTATTCTTATTCTAGTTCATATAGTAAATCAACACTGCTCGTTTTGGTTAAACACACACCCAAATTACAAAGTTCTAAATGGGGTACAAAAAGATACATTTGTTTTAAGGGTAAAAAAAATTTAAATTTAGCAAATATTACATGGCTATTTTAAATGTGACATTTTTATCTGGTCTGGTTTTTGTCTCCAAGGCAGTATATTTAATCTGTCATTTCTCTTTATGCATTAACAATTTATAGTAAAATCTAAATGTTTTCTTGTTAAATCAATTCTAAAAGTTTTATTTGCAGTTATTTTAATTTAACAACAATACATTTATCCAAGGGTGATTTGACATAAAAGATGTTTATTCACTCCAAACATTGTTAAATGTAGTTAGGTCAATAAAGCCTTTTACAATTTCTGCACAACATGCAGACTGTGACTCCAATTGTGAAAGGAGCTGCCACTTGTGGATGTTGGAACACCAGCTGTTTTGCTGTAAGCCTAGACTGCGGGTATGTCCATGAAGTGGCAATTTGTTCCACAGAGATTAGAGGAAAAGATGGTTTTATAACATTCTGGACATTAGTGTTGAAATATAGCTAGGTTTGACTGCTTGGCTGAGCTAGCTTCCTTGAATTTTGATAAGGCCAAACTCCAGAGCCTGTTATAATATGCTAAGTTCTTTGACTTTCTAAGACTAAAGGCTGATCCTGTTGGACTGTACAGCTCACAAACAACAATGAATGTAAATCACATGGACAGATTCTGTTTTTTTTTTGGCTCAGACAGATCTAATCCAGGAGGTCCAGAAGCAACAAAGTTACTCCAGCTGACTGTCACTGCATCAGCTACAACAGCGTCATGTAGAGTCAATGTCTGTGTTAAAAACACTAGAAACAGACCGTAGCAATGCAACTGATCAAGAACGACTGTCTTCTGTGGCTTTTATCTCGATTCAGGATGAGAGACTTAAAACTAAAAGAAAATAAGGAAGACTTTTACAACCAGGTCACAAAGTTTTTTGTGAAAAAGGATGGATGCATGGACTTCATAGACAAATAAAGGTAAGACCATTAAATGGTCTTATTTTATTTTTTAAGATGAGTAGAAAATGTGTTCATAGCTCAATTTAGTTCTAAAGTGACATTTTTCTTCTTTTTTCTTATTCTTTTGATGAGCACTCTGCATTAAAAGTGGTTAAAGCACAAGAATTTAATGTTTTAAAACGACAGAAAATTTTACTGAAAGTTAAGATTTAATATGTGCTGCGTACGTCTCTATACTTTCATGTATTTAGAATCAGTGTGAATTTTTTAGAAGGGTGTTCTAGCCATCACTATAAAATAAATGTATCTTCTTTTGTATATGTTTGTGTTGGTGTGTGAGTGAAAGAGGAACGCTGATGAGAAATTAAACATTACCAATAGTAAATGTGCTTTTGGTGACTTTGTTCTTTATAGTTCTTATTAGTGTTGCGCCAATGTAATTTTTTCGCCCTGATACGATACCCGATACCTGGCTGAGCAGTATTGGCCGATACCGATACCATCTCTTTGAAATTGATGTGTGTGTATATATGAAGAACTGCATACTACTTGGATATAAAATAATTGCCATTGTGGCTTTGTCAAACATGCTCCCTTTGTAAAGCAGGAATAAGACTAATACAAAGTGAATCCAGTAGAACGAGTGAGTGTCGGGAGAGAGAAGACTGCCTTCAAGTGACATACAAACATCAAAATGCTATTGTGCCTATTAGTGCTGGATCGGGGGGCCCCGGCCGATACTGGTATCGGTATCGGTGCAACACTAATTCTTATAACTGTAAATATGACTCCAGAGGAGTCGGTGCCTCACCAGCCATGGACCTCACCGCACGTCACTGCAACAGTGTTGGGCTTCCTGTTGTACCTTAAATTAACATGTTTCAATTATACAGTTTAAATGTCAGTGTTTTAAATATTTTTTCACTGAAACTTTGTGCATGTTTTTTTTTCAAGTAATAAATGCATATAAGATTTTAATTTCTAGATTATTCAGGGTCAATAGCTTCATTGATAATTTTATAGTCTTTTCTTGATTTTTGAGTTTGAACTCTTGGGAAAAAACAATGTAAACATTTCTGGTTTAGAAGGATCTCACAATGAGCTGTTCGTATGTTGAACTACTAGAGGGCGCACTTCACCAGATAAACCGGTGCTCTCAAATCTTTAGACAATAATCACTAATTATATAATAGGGCCAAGTATTAAAGCCAGACTTTGACTAATAAAAAAATACTGATATTTTTTTTCTTGTTTTGCCAGGAAACTAAAACGAAAATATAACAATCTTGGCATTGCTGAATACATAAAACCCCGGGACATGAAGCCCATCCATAGATATCCATAATAAAGCCTTTATTATGGATATCTATGTCCGTCAACATGTGAGGTCATCACGTGGTACAAGGAACAGAACTAGTTTCATTTTCGTTCACAACCCCAGCAGCCAAATTTCACCTGGATTTATGTGACGTCGGCAGCCAGAGTATTTTTCTATTGGTTCAGATTAATGTAGCCGCTCCTTCCTTGTTAGATTCTAGTTGAGGAACTAGAACTAGAGAAGCAGTTCGGTGAAAAAGACAACGAAGTTGAGAGATTTTCTGAAGGACAAAATGATTACCTTTGTCTTTTTGCTTCTCCTGGGAATTCACAGCACTGCTGCTGGTAAGTTAGCGGTAGATTTTTGTTCTAATGAAAAAGTGTGGCGCTCTAAGCTTTATAGACCTGCTGCCGAGACCTCGTTAGAGTTTAGATCCGCCTGTAGATTCACCTGGAAACTGGTCGCCCCGGCAATAGAGTCGTTAGGCTCCTCGTTAGCCTGGCTTCCAGGAGGAATGTTGGGGTCACCAGGAGGTGTGAATCGGGGTGAAACTTAGCAGGAATTAAACATATTGCTGTGTTGTAAGTTTTGAAAGTAGAAACCTGAGTCCTCCTCTGTTCAAAGTTGTTTTTTCTCGCTTTACGTAGATGGCTTCCTTCACCCCTCACTCAAATTATCTGTCTTCTTTGTCCAAAATGTGAAAAAAAGTGTCGTTAATCCTTAAGGTACAGGTGGACAGCAGAGTCTTGTCCTGAGGATGAAGCTCTCCTCTGCTGAACCATGAGTCTGTGGAGGTTGTTTGGTTTCTCCAATATAAAGATCAGAACTATGAACTCCTCACTACTCCAGACATTTTGAATTGAGAGCCTCCTGGATAGGAAGCGAAATGCTGTTGTTTTATATATTTAATCCTTTTTATTCACTCTTCAAATTGGTTAAATAATAATAAGATACAATATTTTTCTTGGACAAACACAAAGAATTAAGATATATTTTACGAACAATAGATTTTCTAAGGTTTAATGGATTAAAAAAGCTACAAAAGTGAGTTTAATCCTTAGAAGTGATTTTATATCTAAAAGCAGCAAATTAAAGTATCAGCCACAAGCGGGGGAGTTATCATATTCAGTGTGTTTACTGTCAATGTATGTGTTCACTGTGGGTAAAAAAAAAACAGCTATTATTTAGATATCCTAGGTTATTTTGAATTTTTCATATCCTAACATTAAATCAGTTAATTGTATATATAAATATATTTCATGAAATTAAGTAACATCCACCATTTCACTATAAAGCTAAACTACACTGTTTGTCTTTATTATTTCCTCTAGTAAACATGAAAAGGCAGACATATTTGAACAAGGAAGTACGACACTGTTCCAAATAAATATGTCAAAATATATAAATATATTATTTTGCTTTCATCCTTTGCTAAGTGGAGATAATATTGTTAATCTGTCTAATTTATTGCTTTAGTTTTATATGTATAAAGAACATCTGATTATTTTCAATCATAGTGCCCAATTATTACATATTAAAAAGGTTCTTGCATAAAGTTTGTCTTTATATACTCTTATGAAAAAACTTTCTTTACAAAAAAATAAATAGAGCTCTAATTCAAATCAAAGTGAACTTTGATAAGAGTACGAGATGTTTATGGAGTTGAGGTCAAAAAGCATTTATATTATTTTAAATAACATAATGATACAATGTGTACAACAACCTTTTTAGAAAAGGAGATCATTAAATAAACTCACAACTTATATAATATATTATATTGTGTCCTGTATTTATATAAATATTGTTTCTTTAACGTCTTTTTTAAAGCTGCTAAGAAACAACAATTTTCTTAAGTTGTTAAAATATAACAAACAGTCAAATGTGTTGCACAGTGAGTGGATATGAAGCCTCATGAAGTAAAATAAAATGTTGATAACAAATATAAACTGAATGTAAAAATATTTAATTTGTATAATATTTTATATCAAATGATTACATTCTATAGAAATCTTAAAGGACCAACATTTTCTGGAGGATCTTTTTATGCAGATTGAAGTGATTATATATATAGAAAAATACCGTTAATGTTATTGTTATGTTGTGATTCATAGTTCTTGTACACAAAAAGGTGAAGGGATAAATTCAATTATTTTGGTTTTCTTTTCTCAGCTAAAATCACAATCTTGTGTTTTTTCCAGTGACCCACTCCCTGAAGTATTTCTACACGGCTTCGTCTAACGTCCAAAACTTCCCAGAGTTTGTAGCTGTTGGTTTGGTTGATGATGTTCAGATAATTCACTATGACAACACCAAGAGATGTGAGCCTAAACAGGACTGGATGAAGAACATCACTGAAGATGGCTACTGGGAGAGACAGACTCAATGGCTTTTTGGTACCCAGCAGCTCTTCAAAGCCAGTATTGAAACTGCAAAGTCACGCTTCAACCAAACTGGAGGTTTGTCTGTTTCTCACTATTTATTGATGTTTTTGTTGTTTATGGCAACTATGAGACAGAATCACACCAACAAGAAAGAGACAAATGAAGAGACTCCACTTGACAGTTTTTTTTATGCATGAATAAATATAAAATAAAACAATTACTAAAATCTAATGAACTTTACTTAAGGTGACTTTATTAACCTATGTAATGTTGAGTTATTCACTTACAACATTAATACAATTATTAAATATTTGCCTAGAAGCAAATATGAAGCAAACTGGTGTTTAGGTATAACAGATATATAATAATCAGTGTTTATCAGTGAGATTTCACATTATATAAATTCCTAATATTGTCCATTTTAAGGGTTTAAATTTAGCATCAATATTTTGTTGCTCTTTATTTTTATTATTGCTGATAAAATCCTCTAGAATCACGCAGATATAAAGGTTTGTAAAGTAGTGAGACTGGTTGTCAGAGGGCAGATACAAATAACATAGAAAGGCTAGAAGGTGAAACTTTTCCTTGTCAGGAATGTCAAATTTAGGGAAATTTATTTCCTATGTAAAATATAATTTAAAAAAGTAACAGACTTTATTTTGATTTTTTAATAATGGTCTTTGTTCAATGCCAACAGCATAATTTCTCCTCAGAGAAAGACTAAAATATGACTCATAATTAAACATTTAAAAATAAATGTGAGCAAAGAATTGAGACAAGGTGGGATGATGCAGTTCTCCTTGTTACATATTTTGGTTTATATTTTGTAGCAACAACTTTCATAATGAGACAAATTAATGCAATAAAAATAATATTTTATGGAAACAACTTGAAAACTGACTCTTGCCTAACAGTCACCAGTCCATAGCATAATAAACTTGGTGTGTAATTTTGTTAAATATTATTCCAAACCATTTTATGGTTCTAAAAATGAACATAAATAAACTGTAAACTGGACATCTTTATTGATGACAGATATTAATTAGTATAGCCTGATGATGTTTTTATTAATGTATGAGTTTTTTTGTTTTATCTGTCAAAACTGATTTGTTTGATAATCTGTCTGGTGTGTAAAAATGGAGGATTTCCATTCAAAATTAATTTCTTTAATTTCTGTCATTAGGAAAATGAGCGCAAAAAGTTCCGTCTAGACTTTTTATTCCAGGTTTTAAACTGAAGCTGTGCTCAACCAATGAAACCTGGCAGAGAGTAGGGCGGGTCATTGCAAAGTGGAGATCTGCCATTCTGAGCTTCATCGGTGTTCATCATTTTAACCTTTGGAAGAGCATCTCAAACTGGCCACAGATGGTATAAATGAAAGTTGTGGTGGTTAAAGGTTTTCTTTGGATTTATGTGAACCAGCAGGTCAGAAAGTTCAGCGGAATGATCAGCTGACAACAACTTCCCTCTGCAAGCGATCTGTCGATGCTCTTGCAGTTATTTAATGAGTTATTTCCACCTGTGGCCATGTCTCCTGTCAGTGTTTATTCCCTCCCTTCCAGTAACTTAGCTGATAAACGCAGCGACCAACCAGGGAGCTCTTCATGATTCGCTATTGCATTTTATTTAAAGTCTAACTCTTGGACTGAATGTTTTTTTTGCCAGATGCATTCAAATAGTCACCAGAGTAAAGAAATGTATATTATATGTGAATTATGTGCGCCGTTTGTAAGTAATTTCGATAAAACTTGCTGTATAAGCAAAAGAGCACGAACATTCTTCAATCGGGCTGTTTCGGAATGTGACGTCACAAACAGAACTAGTACCGTGCATCCAGCTGCTAACACTACGACTTTCGCTCCCGATTTATTAAATTTAATTAATAACTCTTATTCTACGTACAAAAAATTTATAAAAAAAAATGTCTGATACATCTAGAAACTCCACCTCAAGCATCGGCGACTCCAATACCGAATATATCTACGAAGAAACGGAGTTTGAACAAGGTGAACCTGAGGAGACTATATCTAATGCTGCCAAGACATAGAGCCCATGCTCCATTGTAAGTACCCCTCAAAATCCTCGCTCGTGAAGTGTGAATTGCATAAAACACTTTTGTCACTGCCGGCAATCCAGTCCTTTCGCATTTCTTTTACGAATTTATCCCATTTCTTTTGGACCTTTTGATCCTTCGGCCAAGTATGTAGCGCTACTTTCTGCCCTGCACCAGACCGCAGTGAAGTTGGCTTGACATTAGACGTTCAACCTCCGATATAAAATAATTGTAGCCGTCCAGTGGTTTCATGGCTTTCGTGCTCTCTCGTGTGTACTGGCCTGCGTGTTTATAAGGTAGCTGTATATGTCGCCGTACGGAACCCTTGGCCAGCATTTCACAGACTCGCTCTATCCCTTCAGGCTTTTGCTGTATAAATCTGGCAATATGATACCATCAACCATCAACTTACTCTTAAACGATCTTGTAATACGTTATCTAAAGAAGAAAAATACGTGGAGAACTCGTCAGTTTCCTTCCAGTCCGGCGCGCATGCGCGAAAAACCCGGATGAAAACAATAGCAGTGAACTGGTCTATAAGCGACACTAGAAGGCATTTTATTGTGGACTTAGTTGGGCGATTTTTATTTTTTTTAAAGCGCTTGCTCAAAGTAGACGTGGATCAGCAGATTTGGTGTGTGAAAGAAGATACTGGAAAATATACCCATATATCCTTGTTCGCCGTACCGGTTATACAACGTAAACGCCTGTGTGTTTCTATGCAAGTTCGTTGCACGCATTCTCGGTGTTGAACTTGAACTGACGTCACACGTCGGAAATGGCCGATCGTAAACGAAGACAGCACCAAATGCGGAATACCAAAATCGGTGTATAAAATGCGCAATATTTCATATTTAAACTTAATTTGAACACTTTTGATACACAAAGATTCAAAGTTTACCTTGTTCTGGAAGTTATTCAACGGTTTTCAGGATTTTTTTTCAGTCCAAGAGTTAGACTTTAAACCTCAACTCAAAGAGTAACGCGCTAGCTCAGGCTAAGTTAGCATGATGCGCTTTCTTTTTTTTTTTTTGAAAGAGGGGTCGGAATGTGAAACAATGTCCCGCATTTGAGCAGGTCCGATTCGTAAAAAGTAAAAAAAAAATCCACTTGCACTTTTCTGAAACAAAGAAGGACCCGATTTTGCTGAGTACCAGCAGAACCAGACGATGACCCGGTTCTGATCTTATGGACTGAAGAACAGAACCAAAGGAAAAACCTCCCACACCTGAAGACGCTCTGAGATCAGAACCACTGTAGAGTTCTGCCACAGTGGTTCTGTTCATCTCACATCAACCAACAGATTTTAGGAACACTTTCCCACCAGAACCTTAACTAAACCGCCCCGCCCACAGGAACCTGCTCCATCAGAACCAGATTCTGGGTCGAGCCGCTCTGAGCGGGATGGAGATGCTGCGTGATCAGCTGTGTGTTCTCAGTGGAAATGAGTTTAAACCAACTTAGACAGAACGTCACTAAAATGGTCCCATTTGGACCCAAATCAACGACCAGCAGAACTTTACTGAGCTGAACCCAGTTTGTTTGGTGAATAAATAAAAAGTCAAACTACAGATTAGATTAAATCAGGTTAAAATGACTGATGGCTGTCGCTGCTGTCAGGATGATCAATGATCTGATTGATGGAAATTAGCTGAAATAATTTAGTGATCAGAAAAATCTGTTTATGACTAAAATGACATTAAATCTAAATATAATTTCTCCTCTAATCAATAAAACATGTTCTGAACTGTTTAAATATTGAGGTGAGAGAATAAAACAATGAGCAGATAAATCCATTAATGATCCAAACGAAGAATAAAAGCTAAAATGGAGTAAAAAGCTGATATTTAGATGATTTCCTCTCTGTGTCTCCATCACTGCCAGTCAGCAGAAAACCTTCATGTCAAACCTGGAGACATCAGACCCGCTTCAGGAAAAGGTTCTGGTTCTCCAGCTTCCTGACATTTACCTGCTGGTTCTGGTTCTGCTGCAGTCGCTCCGACCTGAAAACACTGCAGAGCCTCACGTGTTTTCATGCTGATCTGGAACCAAACGGGTCAGAATATGTTCTGGTTCTGTTTTAGTTCAGAGGCGTTTGGACCGTAGCTGAGAGCCAACATGTGTCAGACGGTCTGACCCGGTAAAAGCTCGGTTCTGTCCATCATCTCCTCTGTTGAGCTGCTCTCAGTCTAGCAGGGATTTTATTCTGGGTCAGAAACGTTCAGTGAAGCAGAACCAGAACCGCTCTGATCCAGAACATCCAGCTTTTCTCCTCCGTCTGTTCAGAGACGGACAGAAACGAGACGGGGACGGATTATTTGTCTCCTTGGTGCTGATGGAGGAGAGTTGGACCTCTGCTGCTGTAGCAGAACCAGAACCATGAGAGGAACGTTAAACCCAGGTGTGGTTCTCCTCTCAGTAGCTGTAGAACCCAGGAGAACCATCAGAACCATGGTCCAGGAAGCAGAGGTCCAGCTGCATCCAGAGTGTTAACAGTGAAGCTCAGCAGTGAAACAGAACCTTTATTCAGGGGGAACCAGAACTTTGAGCAGCTGGAAGCAGTTTTTCCTTCAGGTTCTGCAGGTCGGATGAAACTCTTGTAGAAAACCCATAAAACGGTTCAGACGGGGTTGAGTGTCTCTGCTGCAGCTGCTGTGATGAAGCTGCATCTCCAGGAACCGTGTCCTTCATGTTCTCCAGAACCTGGTTTCACCAACGTCTCAGCAGCTCAGAGCAGAAACCCAGTTTGTCTGGTCAGCAGGAAGCTTCATGAGCCTCAAGCAGGTTCTGCTGCTGCAGTCGTCTGGCAGCACCAGCAGAGAAACGACGACATGAGAGCAGCTGAACTGGGTTCATCCAGACGCAGCTGGAAGAACGGACCGATGGCAGCTGGAAGCAGCTCAGAGCGTCCAGATGATCACAAACTCAGTTTATTGTTGTCTGGACTGAAGGTTAATCAGGTCTCCTCTGATCAGGAGGAACATCTTCACCAACGCAGCAGAAGAACCATCAGGTCCAACATCTGCTGTAGATTTAGCTGCTTTCTAGAGGAGGAGCTGCTGGGTCAGTGGTTCTGGTTCTGGTCAGTATACCTCCATGTCCTTAAAAACAGCAGCGCTCCAACTGCAGGTTTCTCAGAGCGAGCCACCAGAACTGACAAAGACTCCTGGATAAACGTTGAAACGTTTTCAAAAGGAACTGAACGAAAGTCCGGTTCCCTGCGATTTAAGCCTGTTTGCTGTCACAATGACCCGGATAACTGAGTGAAACCTTGAAAGCTCGCGAGATCAGGATGGTCTCACGAGGCTAGTCTCAATGACCCGGATAACTGAGAATTTGCACATGTATGTTTGGATGACTGTCTTTCTGTTTATCAATGAAAACCTATGTTAATTAAAATAGTAAAATGCAAAATCTCATTTTAGTTTTCTGCATTCTCTGTCTTTAGGTGTCCACATCTTCCAGAACATGTACGGCTGTGAGTGGGATGATGAGACTGAAGAGGTTACTGGCTATGACCAGTTTGGCTATGATGGGGAAGACTTTGTATCATTGAACATAAAGACAAACGCATGGATCGCTCCAAAACAACAGGCTGTCATTACTACATATAAATGGAACAATGACAGAGGTTTAATGAAGAGCCAGAAGAACTACCTGACCCAGATTTGTCCTGGGTGGCTGAAGAAGTATGTCGACTATGGGAGGAGCTCTCTGATGAGAACAGGTATAGTCATAATCCTGACTTTATTTGTATGAAGAGATTATTTCTAGATTTTGTTTTACTAGAAATACGCAAAGGAAACACTCATCTACGTACTGATTTCTTCACCACATTGTTGACTAAATGACTCAGTCCTGTTTGTGTATTTGAAGTCTGTCTCCTACTCTGAAAAATGTTATTAAATTTCCTTTTCATTAGATATAAATCATTATAAACAGTTTATATTTGAACTTCTTGTGTCTCCATCTGCAGATCTTCCATCAGTCTCCTTCCTCAAGAAGTCTTCCTCGTCTCCAGTCAGCTGCCACGCTACAGGTTTCTACCCCAACAGAACAAAGATGTTCTGGAGGAAAGATGGAGAGGAGGTTCATGATGGTGTGGTCAAAGGAGAGATCCTCCCTAACAATGATGGGACCTTCCAGATGAGCGTTGACATAGATCTGTCATCTGTTACACCTGAAGACTGGAACAAGTATGAATGTGTGTTTCAGCTCTCTGGAGTCAGAGATGACGTCCATAGACTGGAGAAAACAAAGATCAGAACAGGGCATGGTGAGAAGGAAATATGAGATATGAAGTCTCCTTAAAATGTGTTTATTTGTTCATTTACTCCTTGGGCTTTCTTATTTAGCAGATTTTTGTTAGTGCAACCCGATTGCAGGACTTTTTAAAATTAGATCCATGGTAGTATCTTTATTTTTAACATCCATTCATCCATTTTCCTACACGCTTATCTCTTGTGGGGTCGTGAGGAGTGCTGTTGCCTATCTCCAGCTGTCAATGGGTGAGAGGTGGGGTTACCATGTACAGGTCACCAGCAGTGTTCCCTCTAAACTGCACGCGTGCACCATCGCGCACATCATCTGGCTTCAGCGCGCACAGCAAAGCTATGCTGCGCAGAAAATAAAATCCAAGCTGAACTGTAAACAAAATAATAATAAACCAAGTTGTACTATTTTGCAACTCTGGTGAGACGGTGTTCCGCGGCCCAGTCTGTGAGCGCAGGTGCTGATCGGAGCGCACCGCTGATTGATGGGTAGAGCAGACGCCTTTATAGTTGGGCAGGTTGCGGTGTGCGTCTTTGTTCTGGACTCTGTTGAAGAAAAAAATACAGATCTACCCCGAGTAGAAAGCTGCTGCTCTGAGTAGTTCTTCCTCACTCTGTCATGCTCAGGTTTTCGGTTTAAGAACATGTGATATCAGTCAGGTAACGAAACTCAGTGTCCAACCAACCATGACATCAAAGCGAGCATGAAAGAAGCCCTGATCAATGGAACGCAGATAACGTGCTTCACCATGGCAACGACATAAGCCTTAAGGTGCGCATGAGTGGAATTAGAAAATTTTAATGAAAGCATATGGAGAATATTTAACCATAGGAAATAATGCTGTTGGTGCTGAAAAAGCGAGTTGGCTTGATATGTTATTTGATGGAGAATTAAAGCTGTTTTCTCCCACTTCACTAATTCAACACAAAAGGGAAGTGGGGAGGGCACATTAATTACAAAAAACATTAAAAGGACATGGCAGCCAATCTTGATGAAGTTTAATCAGGTACAGTTAAATTCTAAGTTTTCTTTTGTTTAAACATACTCAACTAAATCATTAATTGGCTATATTCAACATATGCAAATAATATTGGGATGGTGTGAGTTATTGAATAACTGAGATGTTCATCTTTTTGCAAGCGTTGGTCACCCATCATTCTAAAAATAAGTTGACTTTAATTGTCTTGTAAGTGTTTAATTTGTTCCAATCTCACTTTATATTAATCATATAGGCTATATGTATATTTCCAGCTGAAGTAAAGATAGTGTTATTTAAGTGGAGAAATGTGCAGTAGCCCTAACAGTATTGGGGGAGGGGGAATAAGTGAATGGAAACTAAAATAGATGAATAGAAAAGTAGAACTGGAAGAGCCAAAATTTGACACAGAATAAATTATTGCTTTCATTCTGTAAAGTTCTATTATGAATCTTGTGGGTCTCTGACTATGGAACAACTTTCCTAAATCAGTTTTATCTAAACTAAATAACTTAAAAGAAATTAATATAACCTCAGGTTTTAGACAGGCGTAATGTAGCCTCAGTGTGCTCGTGTGATGTTGCTCACAGAGGTCAAGTAAACGCTCAGGGAGTTTGTGTGTTTGCTCAGACACATGAAAAATTAGGGGGAACATTGGTCACCAGTCTATCGCAGATCTTTATTTTCACATAGTTTTTATTAAGCATTTAAAAAAGCCAATGGCTTTGTGTTATTTAGTCAGTTATTGAAAATTAGACATGTTCCTAACTTTATACATAGTCTAAAACACAATTTTTAATAGAAAGCCTTACTTTTGATTAATTTTTATTTTCCGTTACTCTTGCAGTATCACTAAAAGACAATTTTTAAGTCATAAGTTATGTAGACTTGCTTGTCCTTAATTTCTGCAACACCTTTCCAGTCTTCTATTTTCACTGTGACAGGAAAACAGTCCTTTTACTGAATTTATTTTGGATCATATCCACAGAAATTTCTTTAAGTTTTGTTGATGAAATTTGTATAGAGTGTTCCATTTCTTATTTACTTCCTGTCTTTCCCCAATATTTCTGACAACTAAGATATAGTTTCATCAGTGTGACTGGTTTTGTTTCAGGTCCTTCAGAGTTCCCAACTGGGGCTGTTATTGGTGGTGTTGGTGGACTCCTTCTTCTGGCAAGCATCATTGTGCTTGCCATCTGGTATAACAACAACAATGGTAAGTGTATGTAATGGTGAACCAAAACTACGTTTCCATTATCATGCCAGCTTTATTAATGTACTATTTGTCTTCATGTTACAATTATTTTTATTGGGTTTTACTATTGACCAAACTTGTCATTACATTTTTAGATATAATGCTGCAGATAGTTGTAATGAAAAGATTTTGTTTACATTTATGAAAAACAAAATTGAAAAATGCTGTTTTTTGTGTTTCAGGCTTTAAGCGGACAAATAGTGAGTATGCTGAGTTTTTTTTATCTAGCTTGGTCTGATATTAAGTTTCTTGTGATTCCTAATACTATGAAAGCCAAAGAATAATTTCACATACTTTTTTGTCTTGTTTTTAGTTTCTGACACCTCATCTTCTTCTTCAGATGATTTATGTCCCTAGAAAGTAAGTTAATTATAATAAAACAGCCTTTCAGAATTGCTCCGGTAGGTTCTGTTTCAATCAGATAGCATATGTTCTTTGCATCTTATTTCTGACACTCAGGAAATTAATTTGTAAATATAAAGTAAAAATTGAAAGCAGCATTGCATTAAAAAGAACACAATCAGTATATTTATCAACTTTCTCAACAGATCAACAGCAGAAGATGGGGGCAATCAGCTAAATGCACAAAGAAGAAAACAGTCTTTAGCAAAGTCTGTTCTAGGGCTGGACGATAATTCAATAATATTATATATGGTAAATGGTTTGTACTTGTATAGCACTTTTAACTAGTCTTAATGACCTCCAAAGTGCTTTACACTACAGTTTAGTCATTTACCCATTCACACTCTGACGATGGTAAGCTATGTTAGTAGCTCCATCTGCCCATGGGCAGACTGACAGAGGAGAGGCTGCTATGCACCAGCGCCACCGGGCCCTCTGACCACCGCCAGCAGTCAATGTGGGTGAAGTGTCTTGCCCAGGGACACAATGACAGAGACAGTCAGGGGGGTGTCGAACCGGTAACCAGCCAATTGCAGGACGAACTCCCAAACCTCTGCACCACCGTCGCAATAGGGGAAAAAAAGGGTCGATAAATTCGATATAGAGACTGTTTTCCTTCCTTTTCATTGTAGCCTATCATATTAGTTGATGCTACAGTTACTACTCCCTCTCAACAAATTGCAATCGTGGACCCAGGCTCGTCGTCACAAAGCACCGCCCTCTCAAACCACAACACAGACGGTGTGAATATGTCGCAGCAAGGAGAGGCGGAGGAAATTGTCCCAAAAAGGGGTTTTACTAGTTTGCCAGTTTGGCAATATTTCGGTTATAGTGAAGTCGGTCAAAAAAAACAAACCACAGTGATGTGTAAAATTTGCAGGGAACCGGTAAAAACAAAGTGTAGTAACACAACCAACTTGTTTCATCACATAAGCCACTCACACCCGCAGCAGCGGGAGCTGTGCAGCCCCGCGCGACTCCGTGTCATCTTCTTAGGAATCTTCTGGAACTTCTTCCAAAACAAAGCAGGTATAGCAACTAAACTGGGCTCCCTTCTTTGTGATAAAATGAAAAAGCGTCCAAGCGGCATAAGGACATAACGCATGCAGTAACGTGTTTCATAGTGATGGATATGCTGCTGTTGTCTGCAGCTGAAAAACCTGGCTTCAAACAACTACTCGCCACTCTTGATCCGCGATATAAAGTTCCGGGACGCAAGTTTTTCTCTAACAGCGCTCCCTAAATTGTGCAACTAGTGCAGGGAATCAGTGCAAAATGAGCTGCAATCAGTGTTCTTCCCACTTCACAACCTCGGACCTCAGCACTGCATCAGCCTCTAAATTGACTATATAGAAAGAGAATGGAACCTGAGGAGTAAGTAGTGTACTACTCCCACATAAATAGGCTATTCTATTTATTTATTTATTTATTTGTTTGTTATATTTATTTTGAACATTTTACTGGTCCGTCCGTCCGTCCGTCCGTCCGTTGTCTTCCGCTTATCCGGGGTCGGGTCGCGGGGGTAGCGGCTTCAGTAGGGAGGCCCAGACGTCCCTCTCCCCAGCCACTTGGGCCAGCTCCTCAGGAGGAACCCCAAGGCGTTCCCAGGCCAGCCGGGAGACATAGTCCCTCCAGCGTGTCCTGGGTCTTCCCCTGGGCCTCCTCCCGGTGGGACGTGCCCGGAACACCTCACCAGGGAGGCGTCCAGGAGGCATCCTGACCAGATGCCCGAGCCACCTCAACTGGCTCCTCTCGACGTGGAGGAGCAGCGGCTCTACTCTGAGTCCTCCCCGGATGACTGAGCTCCTCACCCTATCTCTAAGGGAGAGCCCAGACACACTACGGAGAAAACTCATTTCAGCCGCTTGTATCCGGGATCTCGTTCTTTCGGTCACGACCCAAAGCTCGTGACCATAGATGAGGGTAGGAACGTAGATCGACCGGTAAATCGAGAGCTTCGCCTTTTGGCTCAGCTCTCTCTTCACCACAACGGATCGGTACAGCGCCCGCTTCACAGCAGACGCTGCACCAATCCGCCTGTCGATCTCCCGCTCCATCTTCCCCTCATTCGTGAACAAGACCCCAAGATACTTGAACTCCTCCACTAGGGGCAGGACATCCTCCCCAACCTGGAGAAGGCACTCTACCCTTTTCCGGTTCAAGACCATGGTCTCGGATTTGGAGGCACTGATTTTCATCCCGGCCGCTTCGCACTCAGCTGCGAACCGCTCCAGTGAGAGCTGTAGATCACGCCCTGATGAAGCCAATAGGACCACGTCATCCGCGAATAGCAGAGACGCAATCCTAAGGCCACCAAAGCGGATCCCCTCAACACCTTGGCTGCGCCTAGAAATTCTGTCCATAAAAGTTATGAACAGAATCGGTGACAAAGGGCAGCCTTGGCGGAGTCCAACTCTCACCGGAAACGAGTCCGACTTACTGCCGGCAATGCGGACCAGACTCTGACACTGGTCGTACAGAGACCTGACAGCCCTTATTAAAGGGCCCGGTACTTCATACTCCCGGAGTACCCCCCACAGGATCCCCCGGGGGACACGGTCGAATGCCTTCTCCAGATCCACAAAACACATGTAGACTGGTTGGGCAAACTCCCATGCCCCCTCCAGAATCCTGCTGAGGGTATAGAGCTGGTCCAGTGTTCCACGGCCAGGACAAAAACCACACTGCTCTTCCTGAATCCGAGATTCGACTATCCGACGGACCCTCCTTTCCAGAACCCCTGAATAGACCTTACCAGGGAGGCTTAAGAGTGTGATTCCTCTGTAGTTGGAACACACCCTCCGGTCCCCCTTTTTAAATAGGGGGACCACCACCCCAGTCTGCCAATCCAGGGGAACTGCCCCCGATGTCCACGCAATGTTGCAGAGCCGCGTTAACCAACACAGCCCCACAACATCCAGAGCCTTAAGGTACTCGAATCTCGAATCTCATCCACCCCCGAGGCCTTGCCACCGAGGAGCTTTTTAACAACCTCGGCAACCTCAGCACCAGAGATGGGAGAACCCGACCCAGAGTCCTCAGGCTCTGCTTCCTCAATGGAAGACGTGTTGGTAGGATTAAGGAGGTCTTCGAAGTATTCCGCCCACCGACACACGACGTCCCGAGTCGAGGTCAGCAGCACACCACCCCCACTGTAAACAGTGTTGGTACTGCACTGCTTCCCCCTCCTGAGACGCCGGATAGTGGACCAGAATCGCTTCGAAGCCGTACGGAAGTCTTTCTCCATGGCCTCTCCGAACTCTTCCCACGCCCGAGTTTTTGCCTCGGCGACCAGCCGAGCCGCCTGCCGCTTCGACTGCCGGTACACATCAGCTGCTTCCGGAGTCCCACAGGCCAAAAAAGCCCGATAGGACTCCTTCTTCAGCTTGACGGCTTCCCTCTCCGCTGGTGTCCACCAGCGGGTTCGAGGGTTGCCGCCACGACATGCACCGACAACCTTGCGGCCACAGCTCCGACTAGCCGCCTCAACAATAGAGGCGTGGAACATGGTCCATTCAGACTCAATGTCCCCCGCCTCCCTCGGGACGTGTTTAAAGTTCTCCCGGAGGTGGGAGTTAAAGCTCCGCCTCACAGGGGACTCCGCCAGACGTTCCCAGCAAACCCTCACAGTGCGTTTGGGCCTGCCCGGTCGGACCGGCTTCCTCCCCCGCCATCGGAGCCAACTCACCACCAGGTAGTGGTCGGTGGAGAGCTCCGCCCCTCTCTTCACCCGAGTGTCCAAGACATGCGGCCGCAGGTCAGATGAAACGACAACAAAGTCGATCATTGAACTGCGACCTAGGGTGTCCTGGTGCCAAGAGCACATATGGACACCCTTATGCTTGAACATGGTGTTTGTGATGGACAATCCATGACGAGCACAGAAGTCCAACAACAAAACACCACTCGAGTAACGAAAATTACTGGTCACTTTAGTTTATTCTTTGTCAGTATTTAATAACATCACACAGGTCTCTTAAGTTGAGTTATTTGTCTTTAAGAAATCAGTTATGGGTAAAAATGTTGGTTAGTGTTTGAGTGTTCTTTATTAAGTCATTTAGCAATATCATAAGAGCCAGGTTTTAAATCTTTTTGATAATTATCGATATCGATCAATATGTATTTTTTTTATTCATCTGCTTTTTTTTGTTGCTTTTTTTATGCTTTTTTTTATATACAAAAGCTAATCTAGCATGCTATAATGTTTTCACCAACGTGAAACGTCTTTACTTGGGTTTGATTAAAACAGTTTCTTCCAAGTGGGTTTCCTCTGTTTCTGTGAATCGCTCTTATTAAAGCTGTAACATTTTGCCAATAAAGATGTACATAGTGCAGGTTTATCGATTATAATTTACATATGAAACTACTTCTGATTTATTTGTATTACCAAGGGTTAAAGTAAATAAATTTGGTTAATGTGGTTTTGTAGTTTCTTGACCTTCCAAATTTGATTCACATACAAACAGCAACATTTCCACATTTTATTATTTTGAAGATTGTGGAATCATATCATGTACTGTGTTTGAGAATGTTTGTGGTGAGGGGAGAGAAGGGGAGTAAGTTCTTCTGGAAACAGTTTCCCTTTGTACTTAGGGCAGCTGCATTAGATCAGTTTATATGGCGCACATAAACAACCTCTTGTCAGGCACCAGATAAAAGCCAAGAAGAAGGGAAGTGAAGTGTGCGTCTGGAAGATGTCTGCAGCTGACCTACGGTGTTTAGACATAAAAGCAGAGATTTTAGGGTAAAGAGATCAGATTAACACTGGCACGGCTTTCCACTGTTTTGCTGTCAGTGTTGATCTTCAAAGATATCTTTCTACTTGTTTCCATATATTAAATATCTGGTTATTTTGCATTCACTGACTCTTTTGCTTTTGTTCTCTCACATCACCGAATTTGGAGAGGATCACCAGAATCAAGGGGTGATATTTTAACAAGATATGCTTAGACTTATGTATAAATTTATAGTTTATGTATATATTGTAATGCACTGTGTTTTGAACCCGATAATTCAGACACACACAAAGAGCACTTTTAAGGATTCTGTAAAGCAACAGGTGTAGCCTGTGTGTGAAACCTCTGGAACAGTCTCAGTAATCACTGTAAGGGAGAGGGAAAGGTTAATTTAATTGCTGCATGAAAACTTTTAACATCATTTTAGAATGCTTGAAAATTTGAAAAAACTTTGAATCTGCACTTGTGAATAAAGAATTTTCCAATAATAAATACAGTATTACAGAAAAATTCCACATTTTTATCTTGAAAAGTAATGCCAAATTTAACTCCTTTATATTAAAAATTAGGAATCACATTTTTTGTTGATAACCAATCATGAATCTTGTCCCAAAAAGACTTAACCACAGAACAACTGTAAAAAAGATGTTCTTGTGTTTCAAAATCTGACAAAAATTACATACATCAACATCAAATTAAAATCTTAAACTTAAGAACTCTGCACAGGGATAGATATTCATAGTTTTAAAACGAACGTCTTTCATCTTTGGTAATACAGGAAATGAGAAAAATCGTCTGATCTGATCTTAATAAC
Organism: Fundulus heteroclitus; assembly: GCF_011125445.2. Classification (NCBI taxonomy): domain Eukaryota; kingdom Metazoa; phylum Chordata; class Actinopteri; order Cyprinodontiformes; family Fundulidae; genus Fundulus; species Fundulus heteroclitus. The sequence continues at coordinate 42,125,057 of NC_046373.1, read as the reverse complement.
CTCCATCTCTGAAAACACATTTAAAGATAGATTCCTCTTAACTGGGAGAAGGACATTTTTGTTATTTATATGTTCTTTTATCATTTTGTTACTGAATTTGAGATTCGTAAAATCATATTTATCTATAAGAGTGGGAAAGATCGGTGTTACATCAGAATATTGAATCATTCCTTTGACCAAGTTTATCATGGTTGCTGGAATTGCCTAACCCAGTTATTCCCAAACTATTGTTCGCGTACCCCTAGGGGGTACGCGACGTCATGACAGGGGGTACGGGAAAAGATTTTGGAAAAAAAATAAAAATGCAGGAAAAAATAAAATAATCAAATGCCGTACAATAGTGGCCTCGTAAGCGAAGCAGCAACCTTAAATTCAATGAATAGCACGAGCTCGAGTAGGGCTCGGGCTTGACACTGATAAAGTTGGTTAGAGGCGAGCTGTGACGTCCCCGGAGAAGGACAGGAGGAGCCGCAGGGTTTCTGCTGGCGCAGAGGGAGAGGAGTGCCGTCATCAGCGGGCGGTGGAGGGGGTGTAGTTCCTCCGCTGATCGCAGCCGGTGGGGTCCAGCCGCTGTGGAGAGGCTCCGTCATCGTAGCCGCGGAGGTCATTATGCGGCCGGGAGGTGAAGAGGAGCCGAGCGCCTCAGCGCACGGAGGAGCTGCGCGCAGCGGAGTGTGCGGCTGGCGTGGCCCAGAATCTGTAGGACGCTTCCTTAAGAAGTTTCGTATGAACTGTCAGGGAGAAACTTTCTTCCACCGGGAAAAGTTGCTACACATAGCAGTGAACTCAAAACACCAATGTTCCCACGTTTTCACTTGCACATAATTAAGTTATAGCCGATAAAAAATCTAAACTGTGGCGCTCCGGTCGAAGAGGTCACGTGATTCGATTTTTGCTGCTCAGCCAATCAGATCGCTGTATTGTCAGCTGTGTGCGTTCACCAGTTCATCGTAGCTGCGCTCGTAAGATGTTTGTATGCATTTGTTTCCAGACGAAGAAAGCCCAATAATAGCATTTTCTGGTGTCAGCTGGCAGAGATCTTGATGGCAGAAAAAAAGAAATAGCCCAGACCATCCGTCCATCCACGCGGATGGAGATGAAATGCTCCAAGGGGTACGCGATGCAAAAAGTTTGGGAAGCACTGTTCTAGATCTTAATGAGCTGCTACATCTGGTTGAACAATAGGAAACATGACCGAGCTAGAAAGCTGCTGGTTGAAACAGATAAGAAGATTTTAAAAATAATTAATGAGGCAAAATTGTTACATTTCAGGGGAATTTTGTATGAATCTAAACAAAATGTTTAGAAGGAAAACGTTCAGAAATGAAGACATGAAAGTCTCAGCAGAGAAAACTCAAAGCTTTCACCTCACTGCAGAAAATGCAAAACAGAAGAAATGAAAATTAAAAGAAACGGGAGAAACAGTTTGAATTTGAGGCAATTCTGTTTTTGAATTTATCTTTGGGTCCCTGGGTTCTGTAGGTTTCAAAAGACAGAATTTAGTTTACGTTATTAAAGTAAATGAACTAAGTTTCAGCTCCTGTTTTAAACTAAATCTTTGTCTTTGTCTCTGCAGGTTCATGAAGTTTGCACTGAAACATGAAACAACACCATTTTCTCTGTTATTGGGGAAAGTAATGAATCTCATATTTTAACAGATATCTTCTGACTCTAGTTTTAAAACCTATGAATATTGTACAGCCATGCATTCAATTTTAAGTCTAATAGGAGTAACATGGATATTTTTCTAATCTGGAAAGATAAATCTTAACTGATCTTCCAAACATAATTATTCTGACAGATGAAGTTTATGAGCAAAATTCAAATTGTATCTCAATTCATATATTTTCTGGTTTCTGGGTTTTCTTATATATGAATGAGTCAATAATGATTGATGTCACAAATGTAGCTTCACATAAACTCATACATTTTGTTTGATTAATTTATTTCATTATTGTTCTGGAGGAAAATATTTGTTTCAAAGTAAAAGTAATGTTGCATATTAATCAGATTTAAACGGGGATACAACAATTGGAGATGTTCGGCCAGTTAGAGCAACAGTAGTAAGTGACATCAATGTGTTCAATTGTTCTGATCCAATTAATTACCAATCCATTAATCTTTCTAGTTGTCAGATATTAACTACAACAACTGGTATAGTTTTTGCATCATGTTGATGATTAAATATCTAGACTTAATTTCTAGAGGTGTTAATATTCACCTGAATCTTTCATTAATATTTTTTGTTTTGTTTTGGGGTAAATTATATATTTTCTTTCAATAAAATTGTGTGTACTGTTTATTTTGTCTGTCTTTTATCTTTATTTTACCTTTGTTAAAAACGGCTTTGATATATATATATATATATATATATATATATATATATATATATATATATATATATATATATATATATATATATAAAATACCGTAAGGCGTATGTTTTTGCTGGAGCACTTCTGTTGAATCCACCCTTGTAAATTTGGTTTCATAAAAGTCCACATTTATTGAAAACGTGTCAAGTGAATTTATCCAATGTGAGATCAATAAAGCCTATCTTATCTTAAAATCCTACATTTCTTTGTATTTTACAATGTTACAGATTCCATGCAATTTTTCCATGCAGTTTTATGAATACTTAAACTATTTTTGAACCTGACTTAAAAATACCTTTGCAGTTTTCATTATGCAACAACTATATTAAAATAAACGTCAAAAACCACACTGTTGTTTCAAATGAAACCCAATATAATACATTTGTAGCTTGTTGAATTGTGTAATCATGTTTCTTCTTCAGCACATTTGTTTTTTCTGAGGAAACTTCGTTTGGAGTTTATCAAAACCAAAAATCCTTCAAGTCTGCAGAACTTTTCATTTTAATTTTAGATTTACAGACTTAAACGTTGCTGTTCAAAGTAAATCGTTGCTGAATTAGGACAGATGTTACAGGCTGAACAATGGGATCATTCTCATGTCTTTGTTGCATTTGCATTTATCATGTTTCATGTTTTTCATTTATTCAGAGAAGTTTGGTGTTACTTCAGTAAAAAACCATGTGAAATGATGCTTTGCTATGTTTTTACAGAATGAAAACTCCAAAGTTAGTTTTCTGCTCCTCTTCCTCTTAACTGCTAACGAGTGGCGCCCCTTAACTCTTCTGAGAGGTGGACAGGAGGTGGGACAGATGGAAGACATGGAAGAAGACGTGTTTTATTTTTGTCAAAAGGTGAAAGAGAAGTGTCAACACGTTATTGTTCAGTTAGCGGGTTAAAACAGAAAAAACACACAATTGTTCTTCCGTGATTGTTTCAACAAACCGAGACTGCCTAATATGAGGAGAAAAACTTCAGTTTAACCTCGGTTCACAACATTTATGCTCAATATTGCACCTTCTCAACAATTAAACTGCTCTGTTGTTTCCAGATTTCTGACGTAAATACAATTTATCCTAATTGTCGCTAATCTCCAGAAATTCTGTCTACTGCAACTAAAACTCCACCTTCCTGAGTTCATTCCAGCTGTAGGAGCCATGAAGGTGTTTTATTATTATTATTATTATTATTATTATTATTATTATTATTATTATTATATTCAATCTGATTTATGTAATGTTAAGTAATATAATTTGATGGTTTATATTTGGGTTATTATATTTCATTACTTTTGTTTAATTTCTTGTCACAGTAAGTGGGGGCGGTAACATTGAACTAATTTTATGACAGGTGCACAGGCACGGGGGAAAGTAGCCTAACTGGAGAGAGGGTGAGTTACGGGGAAGCCGTATCTTTTGTTGACCGCTGTTACGCTGCCTACACTGTGATTTTCTTTTTACTTTGAGCACGTTATTATTATTGGATTACTGGATTAAGTTGGACAACCTTTTTCAATAAACTCGTCAAGACGCATCTGGATTGCAGCGGATTTTTGTTTGGTACAGCACGTCATACAATCATACACTCATAACTCAGCCTCTCAGCGACTGCTTGGCTTTTTGGATGCAAGTCGCTACATTTTTGTCAACAAAAGGCGACATTAGGAAAGCAACTGCGGACGTTTCAAGGACCAAATGGAAGAAAGGATCATCGGAGATAAAGGAAGGAAGACTGGACCGACTTTCGATCATTAAGCCACAACCTCGGAGGACTCAAAAGCCAGGTAGGCTGGCTGGTGTTTATGTACATTAAGCTGTACATTGGAAGGAATGCGGCACGCATATGCTGTTTGTCCATTGGGGACATTGTTGGATTAAACACCGTTTGAGTTGTCATACCGATTGCTGGCATTGATTGTGTGGATTCGGTGCTGTAATATCTCCGCACTGTCAGATGAATCTTCGCTTTGTCCTTTTGAAATTGCCGCAGCTCTGCTAATGTGCGTGACGTTTCTGGATACGTGGAAGTGTTTGGACGCATTGCAGCCTACACCCATGCTACATTGAAGATCTGCTTTGTCTCATTGAAATTGCCGCTGCTTTGCTACTGCATGACGTGTTTTGAACATGTTTGCATATTTATTAAGAAGTAACTGAAAAAAAGACGCAAAAAAAAAAAGAAAAGAAAATGAGTCAAAAGGGTGTTTCAAGTTCTGAAATGGAGAATGAGAAAAGGCAATCTAAGCCCACAGCAAAGGCTTTGGCAAACAAAATCGAAACGCTTCAAAATAAAAGGAGAAAGAGTGTGGATAAAGTTAAAGGGTTCATACAACAAATGAAAACATTAATGAAAAATAAGGAAAATGTTTCACAAGTACAATCTCTTTTGGAGAGTTTAATTGATCAGTGTGAAAATGCCATCAAGTCACATGATCTGCTGATTCCTTTACTCCCTGAAGAGCAACAGAAGATCCAAAATTAATGGTTTTCTAACATCATGACCTATAGCAACACATTTCAAAGGCGTGTTGAGCAATGGTTGATTGAGCCAGATGAATTGCTTGAGTTACATGATCAAACTGATTATGGTGAAATGAATAAACAGGAGTTGCTTCCAATACCTGATGAAACTCAGCAACAGGATGCCTTAGTCATTGATGCAGATGAGCTACAAGACGATGTTAAACCAAATGACAGTGTGTCAAATGTGGGAAGCAGGGTGTCCAAATCACGAAACTCTGCCACAGGAAGAGAGTCTGTTGCTTCCAGTATTTCTTCTGCACGTCTCAAAGCAGAGGCTGACTTGGCAGCTTTAAGGACAAGACAAAAATTATTAAAAGATAAACATGAACTGGAAGAGGAGGAGGAACGGTTGCGTAAAAGGAAAGAACAATTTAAGTTGGATGAAGAAATTGCGGCAAACATGGCAAAATTGGATGTGCTCAAGTCTCGGAGCATCTTGAGTGAGAGAACCTCTGTTTCGAAGCGCTCAGATGGAATGAACTCCTATCTGGCAAAAGGACAAAAACTGCTCCTTAATACTAAAGCAAAGTCATTTGTACCACAAAGGTCACAACATGAAATCAACCATGCTGATCTGGATGCAGGAACAAGACCTAAGGAGAGAAATCCATCTCAGTTAATTCATTCACATGGAACCAATTTATATGCAGTGAATCACAGTACTCGAGAAGGGATACAAACGCAAGATGGAGATGCCTTAAATATTGGTCCAAATAAAGATCAAAGCAATGTGCTTGGCATTATGAGCAAACAAAATGAAATAACATCACTGTTGGTGCAGCAGCAGTGTCTTTCATCTTTGCCAAAGAGGGAGATACCAATCTTTGATGGTGATCCATTAAAATATCATGCGTTTGTGAAGGCCTTCAAGAACAGTGTGGAAAGGAACACTGCAAATCACAGTGACAGACTGTATTTCTTGGAACAGCACACAAGGGGTCTCCCCAAAGAATTGATCAGAAGTTGCCAGCATATGGATCCTGAGAGAGGATATGCTAAAGCAAAAGTGTTGTTAAAAGAGCAGTTTGGAAATGAGCAGAGGATTTCATACGCTTACATGGAAAAAGCTCTTTCATGGCCGCCAATCAAGAATGAAGATGCAAAAGCTCTTCGTGATTATAGCCTTTTTCTCAGAGGTTGCTGTAACGTTATGGAAGAGGTGCAATACATGCAGGAACTGGACATACCTGCTAACATGCTAACCATCATAAAAAAGTTACCCTACAAATTCCGAGACAAGTGGCGTTCTGCAGCCTGTGAACTACAGGATAAGTGCAGCCAGAGAGCTACATTCATTGACCTCACAACTTTCATAGAGAAACAAGTGCGGGTTCTAACTGACCCAGTGTTTGGAAACATACAGGACGCTCCATCACTGACAACTTATAGAGGAGTGAACAAGCCAAATCCACAAACTCGTTCTGGAATTAAGGGAACCAGCTTTGCTACCGCTGTAGCTCCTGTGATACACAAGACTCAGCCTGGCACTAGAGGAAATGAGCGTGTGGAGTTTGCGAGGAGAACATGCATTTGTTGTGGAGAAGGACATTTTTTGGATTTGTGTCCACAGTTGGGGAAGAAGGCACACAAAGAGAGGTTAGGCTTCTTAAGAGAGAAGGGTGTCTGCTTTGGCTGTTTGTGTATTGGACACATGAGCAAAGTTTGCAGAAAACGGATTTCCTGTGCAAAATGTGGTCTCAAACATCCAACTGTTCTTCACATTCCACAAAAGGAAAAGGACAAGGATCCGGAACTAGCTGAGAGGAAATCAGAGGTGTCCGTCGACAGTGCCCTGATGTCAAGTGGGCTTACAGGGGCTGGTGATTACGACTGCAAACTTCCAATAGTTCCAGTGCAAGTTAAGTCCAAGAAGGGCGATAAGATTGTCACCACCTATGCTTTCTTGGACCCGGGAAGTACGGCCGTGTTCTGTACAGAGGCACTAAGGGAAAAACTTAGTGTTCCAGGAAAGAAGGTCCATATTCTCCTACGGACGATGGGCCAAGAGAAAGTGCTGAGCAGCTATATGGTGCCAGGACTGGAAGTGGCCGGCTTGACTGGGGAGCATTTCTGTGAGCTGCCTAAAGCTTACACGCAATCACACATGCCTGTTCACAAGAGAAACATTCCAAAACAGAGTGATATTCAGAAATGGCCTTATTTGAAACATGTTCACTTGCCTGAGATTGATGCAGGGATTGAGCTGTTGATTGGGACAAATGTCTCCAAAGCCTTGGAACCCTTGCAAGTGATTCGTAGTGTAGGAGATGGACCCTATGCAATCAGAACAATGCTGGGCTGGACAGTAAATGGGCCTCTGGATGAAGACGGTGGCAGTGAGCAGCCAGAGTTAACCGTGAACAGGGTGTCAGTTGTGACTTTGGATGAACTTTGGCAGCAGCAGTTTAAGGCAGACTTCCCTGAATGCAGCGGGGAGGAACAGCCTGCCATGTCAAGAGAGGAACAAAAGTTCATGGAGCTGGTTACAAGTTCAGTGAAACAGGTTAATGGTCATTATTAGATCAACCTGCCATTGAGGAATAAGGACATTAGTATGCCAAATAATAAGAAGATCATTGAGCAGCGTGCCTTACATCTGAAGAAGAGGCTTCAGAAGGATTCATCATTTCATGCTGACTATAAGGCCTTCATGGAAGATCTAGTTGTCAAAGGCTATGCAGAAAGGGTGCCTGAAGAGGATTTGGAACGTAATGATGGCAGGGTTTGGTACATCCTGCATCAAGGTGTTTACCATCCTACGAAGAAGAAGATCAGGGTTGTTTTTGACTGTGGAGCTAGTTTCCAAGGAACATCACTTAATGCCCAACTCTTACAGGGCCCAGACCTCACAAGTTCACTGATTGGAGTGATGAGCAGGTTCAGGAAGGAACCAGTCGTCATCATGGCGGACGTGGAGGCGATGTTTCACCAGGTCAGGGTACCACCTGAGGATGCTGACCTCTTGAGGTTCCTCTGGTGGCCTGCTGGAGACTTAAGTCAAGAACATGTGGACTTCAGGATGCTGGTGCATCTCTTTGGGGCAACGTCCTCTCCCAGTTGTGCCAATTTTGCCCTCAGGAAATGCGCAGAGGACAACAAAGAACAATTCAGCGAAGAAGCAATGGATAAAGTTCTACATAGCTTTTACGTGGATGACTGTCTAGTATCCGTGGCTTCGGAGGAAAAAGCTGTATATCTTTATCATGAGCTCATCGCAATCTGTGCCAAAGGTGGGTTTCGACTCACAAAGTGGATAAGCAATAGGCGTGATGTCCTAAATGCAATACCTGAAGAGCACAGAGCCAAAGATATGAAATTGTGGAACATGGACCAGGAGTCGCCACCCGTGGAGAGAGTGCTTGGTGTGGAGTGGTGCATTCAGTCTGATACTTTTAAGTTCAAGATTGTTATTAAGGACAGACCACTCACTAGGAGAGGAATCCTCTCTACGGTTAGCTCCATTTATGATCCTCTTGGGATGGTGAGTCCTGTCGTCTTGTCTGCCAAGAAGATCTTAAGGGATCTGTGTAGGAGAGCACTCGTCTGGGACGATGTCATACCCCAGACTGTGGCTCAGGAGTGGACAAACTGGCTGGATGAACTCTGTCATTTGGAGAAATGTAACATCATGAGGTGTCTGAAACCATCAGATTTTGGTGAAGTGTCTACAGCACAATTACATCATTTCTGTGATGCAAGCGAGGATGGCTATGGAACAGTGACTTACTTACTGTCACGAAATGCACAAACACAGGTGCACAGTGCGTTCATCATGGGAAAGGCGAGGGTGGCACCATTGAAACCTGCTACCATCCCCCGAATGGAGCTTATCGCTGCCACCATGGCCAGTCACATTGACATCTTGTGGAGGAAAGAGCTGCATATGCAACTTCAAGACTCTGTGTTTTGGACCGACAGCACTTCGGTGCTCAAATACATCAGGAATGAAACATCCAGGTTCAAAGTCTTTGTTGCCAACAGAGTCACAGAAATTCGCAAGGCTTCACATCCCTCTCAGTGGAGGTATGTTGGAACAGCAAGTAATCCAGCCGATATCGCCTCCAGGGGTGTGAAAAGTGATGCATTTCTCAAGGATGCAACATGGGTGTCCGGGCCTCGTTTTCTCCTTCAACCAGAGGATGAGTGGCCTGTCAACCCCGAGGATATTCATCGACTAACAGCAGATGACCCTGAGGTCAAGAAGGAAACCACAGTAAATGCTGTACAGGCCAGTGAGGAGGCTGATGCAGTATCTTGCATGATCCACCACTTCAGCTCTTGGATCCGTCTGAAAAAGTCTGTAGCCTGGATCTTGAGATTCAAGACTTGGCTCTCATCTCTCTGTCAGAAGAGGAGACAGTTGAATGTGGCTCTTGCACAATCAGGATTGGATGAAGAACAACAACGACGTTCATTTGAGAGGGATATGGAAACATTCAAGCAAAAGACTCTTTCAGGTTGTCTATCAGTGGAGGAGTTGGAGAAATCAGAGATGGAGATCATTAAGTTTAGTCAAAGGAGAAGGTTTCCAGAAGAATTCGCCATGCTATAAAAAGGCAAAAGTGTCAAGGTTCACAGCCACATCTACACGCTCTGCCCACTATTGGAAGATGGGATTTTGAGAGTTGGTGGCCGGCTCAGCAGGTCATCTATGCCAGCAGAAGCTAAGCATCCCGTAATACTGGCAAAAGATTTGCATATCTCAACCCTTCTGCTGAGACACGTCCATCAAGAAGTGGGACATAGCGGGCGAAACCACATGTTGTCCAAGCTGCGTGAGAAATATTGGATCTCAGGAGCTAGTACAGCCATTAGGAGTGTTCTGTCAAAGTGTGTGAGCTGTCGACGTTTGAATGCTCAGCCAGTGTCTCAGCTGATGGCAGACTTACCATCTGAAAGGGTGACTCCAGATGAACCTCCATTTACTCGGGTAGGAGTGGACTACTTTGGACCTTTCGAGGTGAGAAGCAGAAGAAGTGTAGTGAAGAGGTATGGAGTAATTTTTACTTGCATGGCCATAAGAGCAATCCACATTGAGGTGGCACCTTCACTCGACACCGATGCCTTCATAAATGCTCTCAGGCGCTTTATAGCAAGACGTGGTCAAGTACGGGAATTGCGCTCAGATAATGGGACTAATTTCAGAGGAGCAGAACAAGAACTGAAATCATCCATTGAGCAGTGGAATCAGATGCAGATCAATGATGTCCTCCTTCAGAAAGGGATAAAATGGACATTTAATCCCCCAGCTGGGAGCCATCATGGTGGTTCTTGGGAGAGGTTGATTCGATCAGTCCGTAAAGTCCTCAACTCCACCTTGAATGTGCAAAATTTGGATGAAGAAGGTCTTCACACAGTTCTCTGTGAAGTGGAAGCCATTATCAATGGCCGACCGATAACGAAAGCTTCCATGGATCCTCATGACCTGGAACCATTGACACCTAATCATCTGCTGCTTTTGAAGGCATTACCATCTTTGCCACCAGGAGTCTTCCAGGAAGCCGACATGAGCGGCAGAGATGGTCAGGAGTGAAGCGAAACCTTGTCCCTGGAGATCTGGTGCTTGTAATGGACAGTACAGTACCTCGGAACTCTTGGGTCGTAGGACGAGTCCTACAAACCTTTCCAGACTGAAGGGGCTTTGTGCGTCAGGTGCGCATCAAGACTAAGAGTAGCTGCCTGAACCGGCCTATAACCAAGATATGTCTGCTTCAGGAGGCCGATCCTGGAGGTGGGGCAGCTGTTGCAGATGACAAGGCCTAGACCTCTGACTAGACGTCTGACTTTACTTGTGACGCTTGACTAATAGTGACTGTGGTGAACACAGATCACAGGGCTATGTGCTGGTAACCTCTGGCCCTACCGACTGACTTCTCACAAAATCATGAAGATGAAAAAGAAGAAGAATGTAATGTGATTACATATTTTGTTTAGTTTAATTATTTCACGACTCCTATTGTGTGTAATTATTAGGTAATAATTAGGGGCTGGTGTGTAGGAGCCATGAAGGTGTTTTATTATTATTATTATTATTATTATTATTATTATTATTATTATTATTATTATATTCAATCTGATTTATGTAATGTTAAGTAATATAATTTGATGGTTTATATTTGGGTTACTTGGGTTATTATATTTCATTACTTTTGTTTAATTTCTTGTCACAGTAAGTGGGGGCGGTAACATTGAACTAATTTTACGACAGGTGCACAGGCACGGGGGAAAGTAGCCTAACTGGAGAGAGGGTGAGTTACGGGGAAGCCGTATCTTTTGTTGACCGCTGTTACGCTGCCTACACTGTGATTTTCTTTTTACTTTGAGCACGTTATTATTATTGGATTACTGGATTAAGTTGGACAACCTTTTTCAATAAACTCGTCAAGACGCATCTGGATTGCAGCGGATTTTTGTTTGGTACAGCGCGTCATACAATCATACACTCATAACTCAGCCTCTCAGCGACTGCTTGGCTTTTTGGATGCAAGTCGCTACACCAGCTGTCAGCTTTATTCTTGGAAAATGTTTCTAGATAGACCCACATGAATGGATCAAATAAAACAGACCCCAAATGTTCAACTAATGACTGAATAAAGTAATAAATTAGTTTTATGTTCTTGCTGGTATTATTACACTCTTTTTTTTCAAGAATTGAAACTGCTTTTTTATTTTATTTTATTAAAGAGTACCTCAATGCTCCTTCTTGGTCTCTTCCTCTTCTCTCTTTACTTCGTCCCTCAGGAGTCAGTTATAGGAAACCAGTGTTTAGCCTTCTTTGTTAGGCAGAAGACAGTCTGACTTTTATGACACTAAAAAGGAAAATAATTGCTCTAAAAATAAACTTCTCAAAGGTTTATGTTGTTTGGGCGCATTGATGTCTCTGACATCAGTGTTGACTTGGGACCTTAACGTAATTTTCTGATGCTGACTTCTACAGACCTGTTTGTAAGACTTAAGAATAATCTTAACTTTAATGCACAGTTAAAATCTGTGGTTGAGTCCAGCTTTTTCAAACTGAGACAGCTGACTAAAGATTTTAACCTATGCTTTAATTACAACTTGCTTAGATTACTGCACTGCACTTTACTCTGGCCTTGTTGCTGCTGCTGCTCTTTTAACTGGTACCAGAAAACAAGAGAACGTTTCTCCAGTTTTAGCAGCAATTCATTGGGTACTAGTTCACATACCGATTAATTTTAAAATAATTTTTCGTGTTTTTTAATGTTTTCATGGCTTTGCTTTTCAGCATGTGTCAGATGAATGCTCCCCCTTGTTTGCTCATGTCTCCAGATCAGTTTTTATTAGTCATCTGAAAAAGAGTACAAAGAAGTAACCGCACTTTCTCTGTCGTTTCACAAAACTCTGGATTCTTTACAGGAAGGCCATTTCACTTTCTAGGTTTAATGTTTTCTTAAAACAGATCTTTTTTGGCCTTTAACCTAGCTTGAGATGTCAGCAAGTTTTTTTGTAATGTTCTGTTCTGGTTCATGATGTTGTTGTTGTTTTGGTTAAGTTAACTTTCCTGCCTTAGGGTTTATTTCTGTTTCTAGTATTGTATTGGATTCATGTTTAGCCTTAACTGTTTTAGTTATCTGGTTTTCTCTTTATGGCTATTTTTGCTCTGTAGTTGGTCATCTTAGTTTCTTTCCCATCAGCCTCTCTGTCACTTCCCCTTCTTTGATCACTCTCACCTGTTCCTAGTTAATTAGAAGTCACTTAGTTTCACCTGTCCATCTGTCTATTTAAACCCTCCTCAGTCTTCTGTTTGTTGCTGGAACTTCTCACACACGTTTCATTGGTAAGAGCCCTTCAGCATTTGTATGTATTGCCTGACCAGTTCTTCTGTTTTTTGAATCTGTCCCAGTTTTTGTTGTCACCCAGATGTTTGGTCTGTACACCTTTTTGGATTGTTTTTTGTCTGCCTTCCTGACCCATCATCTCCTTAATAAATCCCATCAAGCATTATTTTAGTGTCTGGCTGAATACCGGGTTCATCTCTTCATAATTCATTACAGTAAGTTCCAGCCACAAACATGAACCCGTCGCCAGCACAAGTTTTTTATTCAGGGAGGTTAATTCTTGCAGACCCTAAAATGGACAGTCCTTTCAGTGACTCACCAGAGCTCTTCCTGGAGGTGGACAAGGACTTGATACCGGAATCATTTTTTGAGGGTTCCAGGCTGGCAATCTGTCCTCCCTGTGTCGGTCCCAGACGCAACCACCTCTGCAGCAGCACAGCCCCACAGCAGCCCCGCCGTCGTAAACGCAGGCGAGCAGCTGGTCCGGTTATCGCCTCTGCTCCTGCCTCTGTGAGCTTGGTCTCTAGCTCTTCTGGTCGGCGATCGGTCGAGTCAGCTCAGCAATCACCTGCCCATGGTTCTCGGTCTCGGCCAGCAGAACCCACCGTTCCGGCCGCTTCTTCCTGCCCAGCAGACCGGAGCTTGTCACTGTCAGGTACCAGTTCAACCACAGCTCCTCCTGGTGGCACCCCAGATGCCGACCATCAGTCTTTGGAGGATAAAATAAGAACGTTTGCCCCTTTAATTAAACGCCTCAGAGAGGCCCTTTTGAGCTGTTATTCGGCAGAACTAGAGGCAAAATTAAAGGAGGTGGAGGGCCATTATGCAACGGCTCTCCGGACATTCTACAGCCAACCCACACCTGTTCCCAAGGGTCCGGCTGACACCTCTGTCCCTAAACCTGTCCCCAAGGGTCCGGCTGATGCCTCGGACCTGAAGTCCGTCCCCGAGGGTCCGGCTGACGCCTCGGTTCCTAAACCTGTCCCAGAGGGTCTGGCCGACGCCTCGGTTCCTGAATCTGTCCCGGAGGGTCTGGCCGACGCCTTGATTCCTGAATCTGTCCCGGAGGGTCCGGCTGACGCCTTGGCACCTGCACCTGTCCCCCAGGGCCAAGACGGGGCCCTGGAGGGTCCGCCTCCGTCCAAGCCCCACCAGGAGGTCCAGGAGGACCCGCCTCCGCTCAAGCCCCCGGAGGAGACCCAGGAGGGTCCGCTGCCAGCGGGCGACGAGGGGGTCCTGGAGGACCTGCCTCCGCCCAAGGCTCATGAGGGGGTCCTGGAGGACCTGCCTCCGCCCAAGGCTCATGAGGGGGTCCTGGAGGACTTGCCGCTGCCCAAGGCTCATGAGGGGGTCCAGGAGGAACCGCTTCTGCCCAAGGCTCATGAGGGGGTCCAGGAGGAACCGCTTCCGCCCAAGCCCCAAGAAAGGGCCCTGGAGGACCCGCCTTCAATCTCGGCTCCTCGCCGCTTTAAAGCACAGCCTCCAGTGCCGGCTCCCCGCAGCTTTAAGGCCCAGCCTCCAGTGCCGGCTCCCCGCAGCTTTAAGGCCCAGCCTCCAGTACCGGCTCCCCGCAGCTTTAAGGCCCAGCCTCCAGTGCCGGCTCCCCACAGCTTTAAGGCCCAGCCTCCAGTGCCGGCTCCCCGCAGCTTTAAGGCCCAGCCTCCAGTGCCGGCTCCCCGCAGCTGTAAGGCCCAGCCTCCAGAAGCCTGTAGCCCGGGGTCCTCTCTAGTCGCCTGTAGCCCGGGGTCCTCTCTAGTCGCCTGGAGCCCGGGGTCCTCTCTAGTCGCCTGTAGCCCGGGGTCCTCTCTAGTCGCCTGTAGCCAGGCTTCCTCTCTAGTCGCCTGTAGCCAGGCTCTGTGTGTAGCAGCCTGTAGCCAGGCTCTGTGTGTAGCAGCCGCCTGTACCCAGGCTCTGTGTGTAGCAGCCGCCTGTAGCCAGGCTCTGTGTGTAGCAGCCGCCTGTAGCCAGGCTCTGTGTGTAGCAGCCGCCTGTAGCCAGGCTCTGTGTGTAGCAGCCGCCTGTAGCCAGGCTCCGTCTGTAGCAGCCTTTGGTCAGGCTCCGTCTGTAGCAGCCTTTGGTCAGGCTCCGTCTGTAGCCGCCAGTAACCCGGCGCCGCCCTCTTCAATCGCCTGTAGCCAGGCGCCTCCCGTATTCTGTAGTCCGGCGCCGTCCCCAGCTTTTAGTACGGCACCGTCCTTAGCCTTTAGTCCGGCGCCAGTTTCTGTTTTCTCCCTCTCCAGGCGTTGGCCTCCGAGGGTCTCGTTCTGCAGCCGGTCGTCCGAAGTCCTGCGCCACCACCGGTCTCCTGTCTGCCTGTCTCGCCTAGGCCGTCCTCCGAGACGTCCGCCTGACTTCCGGAGACGCCGGGGCCGTCCGCCGAGACGTCCGCCTGACTTCTGGACACACCGGGGATGTCCGCCTGACTTCCGGACACGCCGGGTCCGTCCGCCGGGGCGGTCCGCCTGACTTCCGGAGACGCTGGGGCGGTCCGCCGGAGAGCCCGACACGCCGGAGAGCCCGACACGCCGGGGCGGTCCGCCGGAGAGCCCGACACGCCGTAGCCGTCCGCCGGAGAACCTGATACGCGGGGGCCGTCCTCCAGGACGCCCGCCAGACTTTTGAACTAGCTGGGACCTGTTACTGGCTTTGTATAGACTGTTTTTCGCCCTGTTGGGGTTGTTTTTTGTTCTTGGTTTGTGTTTGGACATTTGTGTTGGTTCTTACCCTCCATCCTAGAACCCCCTCCACCCACCCGGTCTAGTCTGTTTTTTTTTTTCCTTTTAAGGACGTCTGGAATCCGTCCTTGAGGGAGGGGCTCTGTAATGTTCTGTTCTGGTTCATGATGTTGTTGTTGTTGTTTTGGTTAAGTTAACTTTCCTGCCTTAGGGTTTATTTCTGTTTCTAGTATTGTATTGGATTCATGTTTAGCCTTAACTGTTTTAGTTATCTGGTTTTCTCTTTATGGCTATTTTTGCTCTGTAGTTGGTCATCTTAGTTTCTTTCCCATCAGCCTCTCTGTCACTTCCCCTTCCTTGATCACTCTCACCTGTTCCTAGTTAATTAGAAGTCACTTAGTTTCACCTGTCCATCTGTCTATTTAAACCCTCCTCAGTTTTCTGTTTGTTGCTGGAACGTCTCACACACGTTTCATTGGTAAGAGCCCTTCAGCATTTGTATGTATTGCCTGACCAGTTCTTCTGTTTTTTGAATCTGTCCCAGTTTTTGTTGTCACCCAGATGTTTGGTCTGTACACCTTTTTGGATTGTTTTTTGTCTGCCTTCCTGACCCATCATCTCCTTAATAAATCCCATCAAGCATTATTTTAGTGTCTGGCTGAATACCGGGTTCATCTCCTCATAATTCATTACATTTTTATTGTTTAATGTTTGTCTTTGTGGATCTGCATTTTATTTTACATTTTGCAAGCTTTAATTTTTTATTCTGTTTAGGATTACTAGTTTTTAGATTATATAAATAATGTTGAGTCAAAAATATGATTAGTTTTTAAAAATGGGGAAATGTGGTTTCTTTTGAACAGAAGTTCTTCAAAAACAGCTCAACATCATAACACTTTTTTTACCTTGACGTTACCAAGAAATATTGTACTTGATTATAAAAGACACAATATGAATTATCAAATTCACATCCAGGCAATAAAAACACTACAGATTATCCTTAATCTACGGCTTTGTTTATCAATGTAGATCTATAACCTCATTGTTGAATGAAGCTGAGTTTCATCAAGCCGATACGGTCTGACATTTTCCCCTCAGCTGCAACACTTGAAGCACACAGGGGTTCACGCTGCGTCTTTATGCTGATCCAGCGGCTGATGTTTTCCCTCTTTTCAGCTCCATGCACTTCTAGCCTGTTACAGTTTATAACCATCATCACCTATTACAGCGTCAGGTTTATTTTAGTCTCCGCGCTGACCAGACAAATCTCTATGGCGCAGGGCGCGCTCGTCCATGATTACGCAAGCTGAAGGATGAGTTTGAAGTTGTTCTCCGAATACGTTTTGTTTGTGGTCAGAGTGGATGGAATGATTACTTTGCTTTGCTTTTAGCCCACTAATAGTCTTATAGGTGGAATCCTACAGAAAATATAGCAGTTTTTATGCATTGCAAACACATATTCGACGAGTATGGGCACAGCTTTTCAAGCTCTGTGTCTCTCTGGTTCCTATGTCACAAAAATCTGTATTTGGTAAGGTCTGGTTAGTACCAGCATAATTTATACTTAAAGATATCGGTTTGAGTTGGGCGGATTTTTCCCCCCTTAGTGCACTGTGCGTGAGGAATAAACAGTGGGAAAAATGCATAAATAAAGACTTTAAAGGGCTCCTTTAGACGGAACTGGAAAAATGACAGGTTTTAGCTGAAGCCCCCGATGTTACAAGTCCCTTAAAATGACCCTTAATAGATTAAATAAATTATATGTAATGTAATTTTGCGCACCTGAATTCAAGTGCAAAGCGACGCATCACGCCAACCGCAGTGTCACTGGTTCTGTGTTGTTAAACAAAATAGTATGAAACAGAGCTACTAACTCTCCTAATGATTTTAATTGGGACATTTTGCTACAGGCGGAAGGAAATTACACTTAGTTGACGTTTTGAAGACTGGCCGCTGATAAAGCCCCTGGCTCCGAGGGAAGAGAGGGGAGAGGAGCAGTAAGAGCGTAGAGTCACAGAAACACAGCACCATTAGTTCAGAAACAATTCGGAATGAACAAAAAAGAAACTTATAAACAGACTAATTGGTGTTTTTGACTGCATCTGGTTAGCAGGTCTGCTTTCTGAACCAATTGTATAGTGCCGAGGCAAGGAGACTGTAGATCAGTGGATCGAATCCCAGTGTGGGAGGCATAGGGTATTAATTTGGGGAGTGGTGGCCTAGTGGTTAGAGCAGTGTGATTGCGCTCTGATAAGGTTGCATGTACCTGGTTTGATCCCCAAAGAATCAGAATCAGAATCAAGTTTAATCGGCAAGTAGGTTTGCACTTACAAGGAATTTGACTTGGTGTTGATGGTGCAGACAAAAAATAAGAATACAGTAAAATAAAAAGTAAAAAGGAAGCTATATACACTCAGTAAACTGTGCGTTAATGTAACACAGAAGCTTGAAGGTCCTGAACGGGGGAGAGAGGCAGTGTCAAAGGTCACGGGCGGCTCTTGGCCTTGTTCATCAGGCTGGTAGCAGATCGGAAAAACTGTTCTTGTGGCGTGAGGTTCTGGTCCTGATGGACCGCAGCCTCCTGCCAGAGGGAAGTGTCTGAAATAGTCTGTGACTGGGGTGCGAGGAGTCAGCCACAATCTTCCTGCACGCCTCAGAGTCCTGGAGGCATACAGGTCCTGGAGAGATGGAAGAATGCAGCCAATCACCTTCTCTGCAGACCGGATGACACGCTGCAGTCTGCCCTGGTCCTTAGCGGTAGCAGCAGCGTACCAGATGGTGATGGAGGAGGTGAGGATGGACTCAATGATGGAGGAGTAGAAGTGCACCATCATTGTCCTCTGCAGGTTGAATTTCTTCAGCTGCCTTCTTCAGGAAGTCCATCCTCTGCTGGGCTTTCTTGGTGAGGGAGTTGATGTTCAGCTCCCACTTTAGGTCCTGGGAGATGATAGTTCCCAGGAAGCGGAAAGACTCCACAGTGTCAATGGTGGAGTCACAGAGGGTGATGGGGGTAGCTGGGGCTGAGTTCTTCCTGAAGTCCACAGCCTGCACTCTGGCTTCTTGAGCAAGACCCCTAACCCCCAGGTGCTGTACAGTGGCAGTCCACTGCTCCCCAGGGGATGGGTTAGACTTAGACAACTTTATTGTGATTTTGTATGTATGGAGTGCAGGCCAGCTGACAGCTTTGCTAGGGCCCGGGATAGCACAGTGTTTTTGCCCCTCACCCCCTTCCCCCACACCTGCTGCCACCACACACCAATAAAGTCAGCTTAACTGTATACTTCATTCTCATATGCCTTTTATTTTATTTAATAATCTGCTCTTTACAGAAATAAAGTCTTGGATGACTTCACTTCATAAATGTGGTTAGACCCTCTGGATGCTGCTGGCGGTTCATTTGCCATCTCTGAGAAAGACTTCCTTTTTGCCGTTAAACGTACAACATTCACTCAACCAGAATCAGTCAATTTTGTTGGCCATAACGCGGGATCTCTGAAATTAACGGCGTGATCCGTCTCTGAGCCACTATGCTCAGACTCTCTGTCTGATTGGGCAGTAAGCCCCCCCACCTGCACTGCCTTCGTTGTCGGTAGGGATGGCTCTCTCTGTCTCCTCCTCAAACACACGGTGTCTCTCACCCTGAAGCCACATGTTGCGACTGGAGAACTGCTATGTTGTCCTCCTTTCTCTCTGTCCACCAAGCTCCCCGCCTCAGCTGGCTCTTTCAGAACCTGGACCTCTGCCCTCTCTCTGCTTTCTGCTCTTTTGGCGCTAAACTCAAAAACGCATTGCTTCTTACCAGGCTCTGGATGGGCATCATTCCTCTGCAATTCCGTTCCTAGACCTGTTCCTGACTCATTCTCAGTTTTTTTTAAACATTTACTCATACAATTCCTCAAGCCTTTGGTGTGAGGGATCTGGACATCTTCCATATGCTAAAAGCCTCAAAGAAAAATTTTTTTTGCCAAATGATAATACAAAAATATAATTTTGCTCACATTTTCTTTCTCTATTCTGAATCTCTTTTGTAACCATTACACACACAGCTTAATTTCAGTCTTGGGTAATTTGTTTAATGTTTTTTTTTAGATACAGTACACAAAAACAGTCATGGAGGCAAATGAAGCAATTACGGAGGCAGCGGACAGCCTGAGCATTGTCGGTGCATTAAGGCATGTCTCTAATCTGCAAGAGAAGGATTCACTTGTGCAATCTGCTGCAGATTTCTATGTAAATGGAAGAGTGCACACTGCATTGGATCAGTGATCAGTATACTCATAGTTCAATTTGATTATTTGATAAATTGATAAATTCTATTTGATGACAATTATCTAAAAGTATAAGTCCTTATTCCCCTTTTTATAGGTTTATTGAAGGCTTAAGGACTCTCAGTTTGCTGGATGAGATGCAGAAAAACTCTGAACTCGTTTATGTTTTGTTTGTCTGTGAAGAGAGACCACTCCTTGCACGGGACTTGTGCACCCTCTTTGAAGTTTGTTGTTCTATGCAAGGCAGCAACAGATCGATATTGAAGGTAAATTTTATTGCAATACAGGTTTTAATGTATTCTGTGATAACCAATATTTGATCACTGTCCAAAAAAAAGCACACATTCATTTACAGCAGCAGGCTTTTAAATTTTCTGAATGGACCAAAATAAATGCTATAAATTGTTAGGGATAAAATATATTTTTTGTGGAAGGGTTTTTTAAACTGGCATTATAAAGTAAAATTTGTATGTATTTTAGAAGAAAATATACATTGGTAAATTCTGTTGCACAAATGCATTCTTTAACATACATGTTTCTTTTGGTTTGCTAATTAATATATTAAAGAAGACATTAGCACAGTTTGTCATGATCATCAAATGCATCAACAGGATTACCTTAACCAAATTAGAAAATTATAAAAATGTATGTGTCTTCAACACAAATTCCTCCCCAATGTTTTAGATGTCTTTATTTAAGAGTGCAAACTGTATGCATTATATCCAAGGTCCCATTTTCTATGTTTGGTGTTTCAGGAAGAGAATGCCGTCTGATTATAATTGAAATGATACTGGAATTTGCTTCTGGAGCATCCACAGCGCCTCCACTGGAATTTCCCCATTGTTCACAAATTGAGTTCCTCCAAGAGGCCAACAAGATCTTCCCAGAATAAAATATTTACCTGATAGTACTCTGCCTTCCAGTACACATAGTCTATGAATCTTTCACAAAATACATGACAGAGGGTGTGCTGCAGGCCCCTACCTTTGGTGTTGCATATTCAGCCAGTAAGTCAAATATGCAGTTCTTTAAAAAAATGGTTGTGAAGTTTTGAGATTGGTTTTAAGAGTGTTCTTAAACAAATTAAAGTAAAGTTTTTAAATGGCCAAGTTTGGAAAGGGTTGAAAAGGTTAATGAAATATTTGCTAAATTTATTTTTTCTGTTTTAAATATATGTATTTTTGAACCAATGCTTTTGTTTAACAGTTTAAGAGTATATGTATTAGATAAATGAGCATTGTTGCTTTATTTTGTTATTCTTATTCTAGTTCATATAGTAAATCAACACTGCTCGTTTTGGTTAAACACACACCCAAATTATAAAGTTCTAAATGGGGTCCAAAAAGATACATTTGTTTTAAGGGTAAATTTTTTTTTAAATTTAGCAAATATTACATGGCTATTTTAAATGTGACATTTTTATCTGGTCTGGTTTTTGTCTCCAAGGCAGTATATTTTATCTGTCATTTCTCTTTATGCATTAACAATTTATAGTTAAATCTAAATGTTTTCTTGTTAAAATCAATTCTAAAAGTTTTATTTGCAGTTATTTTAATTTAACAACAATACATTTATCCAAGGGTGATTTGACATAAAAGATGTTTATTCACTCCAAACATTGTTAAATACAGTTAGGTCAATAAAGCCTTTTACAATTTCTGCACAACATGCAGACTGTGACTCCAATTGTGAAAGGAGCTGCCACTTTTGGATGTTGGAACACCAGCTGTTTTGCTGTAAGCCTAGACTGCGGGTATGTCCATGAAGTGGCAATTTGTTCCACAGAGATTAGAGGAAAAGATGGTTTTATAACATGGACATCAGTGTTGAAATGAAGGTAGGTTTGACTGCTTGGCTGAGCTAGCTTCCTTGAATTTTGATAAGGCCAAACTCCAGAGCCTGTTATAATATGCTAAATTCTTTGACTTTCTAAGACTAAAGGCTGATCCTGTTGGACTGTACAGCTCACAAGCAACAATGAATGTAAATCACATGGACAGATTCTCGGATTTTTGGCCCAGACAGATCTAATCCAGGAGGTCCAGACTTTTACAACCCGGTCACAAAAGTTTTTGTGAAAAAGGATGGATGCATGGACTTCATAGACAAATAAAGGTAAGACCATGAATGGTCTTATTTTTATTTTTTAAGATGAGTTGAAAATAAGTAGAAAATGTAATCATAGCTAAATTTAGTTCTAAAGTGACTTTTTTTTATTTTTCTTATTCTCTTGATGAGCACTCTGCATTAAAAGTGGTTAAAGCACAAGAATTTAATGTTTTAAAACGACAGAAAATTTTACTGAAAGTTAAGATTTAATATGTGCTGCGTACGTCTCTATACTTTCATGTATTTAGAATCAGTGTGTATTTTATAGAAAGGTGTTCTAGCCATCACTAAAAGAAATGTATCTTCTTTTGTATATGTTTGTGTTGGTGTGTGAGTGAAAGAGGAACGATGATGAGAAATTAAACATTACCAATAGTAAATGTGCTTTTGGTGACTTTGTTCTTTATAGTTCTTATTAGTGTTGCGCCGATGACATTTTTTCGCCCTGATACGATACCCGATACCTGGCTGAGCAGTACTGGCCGATACCGATACCATCTCTTTGAAATTGATGTGTGTGTGTATATGAAGAACTGCATATTACTTGGATGTAAAATAATTGCCATCATGGCTTTGTCAAACTGCTACCTTTGTAAAGCAGGAAAAAGACTAATACAAAGTGAATCCAGTAGAATGAGTGAGTGTCGGGTGAGAGAAGACTGCCTTCAAGTGACATACAAACATCGAAATGGTATTGTCCCCTATTAGTGCTGGATTGGGGGGCCCCGGCCAATACTAGTATCGGTATCGGTGCAACACTAATTCTGTAAATATGACTCCAGAGGAGTCGGTGCCTCACCAGCCATGGACCTCACCACACGTCACAGGAAGTGTTGGGCTTCCTGTTGTACCTAAAATTCAAGTAAACAGTTTAAATGTCAGTGTTTTAAATACTTTTTGACTGAAACTTTGTGCATGGCAATTTTTTTTTTTTTCCAAGTAATAAGTGCAAATATGCTGGTGAAGATTCTCAGTCATCCAGGTCATGGTCATTCCAAAAAAAGAAAAAAACAAGGCAACTGGAGTTGTTTTCCGTAGTTGAAGACATTTCTCTTCCTCTCCAGGAGAGGAAGTGAAACGTCTTCAACTACGGAAAACAAGTCCAGTTGCTTTGTTTTTTACTTTTTTTGAAATGCAAATAAGATTTTCATTTCTAGATTATTCAGGGTCAATAGCTTCATTGATAATTTTGTAGTCTTTTCTCAATTTTCAGGTATGAACTCTTGGGAAAAAACAATGTAAACAATTCTGGTTTAGAAAGATCTCACTGTGAGCTGTTCGTATTTTAAACCACTAGAGGGCGCACTTCCCCAGATAATTGATTATTTAATAGGGCCAAGAATTGAAGCCAGACTTTGACTAATAAAACAATAATGATTATTTTCTTGTTTTGCTAGGAAACTAAAACGAAATTATAACAGAAAATCTTGGAATTGCTGAAAACATAAAACCCAGGGCTAATGAAGCTCATCAAACCCCAACATGTGAGGTCGTCACGTGGTACAAGGAACAGAACTAGTTTCATTTTCGTTCATAACCCCAGCAGCTAAATTTCCCCCGGATTTATGTGACGTCGAAAGTCAGGCTATTTTCTTATTGGTTCAGATTCATGTAGCCGCCCCTTTTAGATTCTTGATGAGGAACTAGAAGATCAGTCGGTTGAAGCATAGACATAATATAAGAGTAGACCACTGAGCTATAATAGTGGCCGTTTCTCAATTCACGAGAACGCGAGTACGGACTCGCGTTCTCGTCAAGTCTGTTCTCGGTAAGAACACAGGAAGATCGGACTTGACGAGAACGCGAGCACGCAGCACGTATTGTGTATTGGAACAGAAGCGTACTCGTGACGTCATCACATCCGCAGCTCTTGAGCATTTCTTTAACGTCCAAAACTATTTATACACTACACCATCATATCTTATTGAAAACGTTTTTTTATTAATTTCTAAAAAGTCTAATAAAATATCTAAAAAAAAATTACAGAACTGTGGGTATAAAACCAGCAATAGCGGGAATTTCTGGGGAGTTGTAATGCGGTACCGCGCGCGAGCTATTTTTAGAAACACAACGTCACAATGACGTCACATCACGTGGTACGCAGTGGGGCAAACTCCTGAAACCTGCCGCTGCTTTGCTTTAAAAGAGACATGCGTTAGCCTAGGTTTTACTCGGTAAACGACTGCTTTTTCCAAATCTAAGACCATGGTTTTTAAACATTGTTGCTATGGAACGGGCAACAGCGACTCGAGGTACGCTGATCGGCCGCATATGAAGGATGTTTTCTTCAAGACTGCCAAGGAGAAATGTGTGTGCTGGGACCGGGGCGGTCGGCCTACACAACAGTTCAACCCGGAAAAAGTTACCAAATTCAAGTACATATGTAGCAAGCATTTTGTCGGAGGAAAGGGCCCAACCGAAGAACATCCTGACCCAATTCCAGCGACATCAAGTCAAGGTAAGAGTATTTTGGTGGCCGACATGTTAATAAAGTAGCGCCTGCTACCATGACAGCATATAGGCTATCATGGTAGCAGGCGCTAACATGATAGCCTGCTACCAGGATAGCTTACTCAAAAACATTTCAAATGAGACAAACATTAAACATATACCAATTCCTGGACGGTGATTGCAAACAACAACAAAAAAAAAACGGCCGACGCTGCCATGACCGCCGCGCAGGAAAAAAAAACAAAGCTTACCGTTCATCAACTCGGCCAGTTTTCCAGTCTTTTTAAGCCCTCGAACCTCAAGCCATCGTTTGAGCTGAAGTTTGGTGTGTTCTTCGACAGTTCGGCCAGTAAACCGTGTGCCTCGGACATCGTCTTGGGAAAGTTTAACGGCTGTAAAGTCGGTCAGATCGCTGGTTCTGTTGCGCTTGTAATAGCTGGGTTATCCGTGCTTTCTCTCCTGTATGCCCTACCTAAGCGGCAAAAGGGGCGTTGCTCTTTAGACGGTGACGTCACGTGCGCGGTACCGCATTGTTGTAGTTGCAGAGGCGATTGAATCTTCTTTAAAAACCAGCACTTTGTAGAAGCAAAATGAGCGATACGAGCAATATTGCTGTTGCTTCGATCGTTGGTCAGCTTTACCAGCAGGCTGAAGAGGAGGTGATGCAGTTGAGGAGGAAAATCCGAGCAAGGAGAAGATTGATGCGGCAGAGGAGGCTCAGAAGGCAGGCTTTGCTCACCCATCTATTGCCAACTGGTAGGCATTTTCAGATTGACAGCGTATTTCCTACTGTTATCTTTAAAAAAAACATTGAGGATGGTATTAAAAACGTGATCAGGTTGAAATTGTGACTATTTTTCTATAAATAATTAAAATGAAGACCCAATTTTAACATTAGAAACAGTATGACAGTAAAGTTAAGCTACTTTATTGCACCTACTGACCTTCACAGCATTGATCATTAAGAAAGGGAAAAAAACAAATTTTTATGTCTGTCCACCTTTACAGTGATTAATCTATAAATTATGTGTAGTTAGTTCAGCTAATTTTTCAGTGAAATGGTAAAAATACCAGAGAAGGGAAGCCATTTGTTACATTTACTATACTTGACTAGTTTTACAACACTATACATTTTACCTTTTCTTTCTTGAGAACTATAATTTCTGCATGTTAAGCAGTTATAGTTTTATGGTGTGAAAAGATGAGAATTGAAAAAAACAATGATGGTAACATTTGGCATTTTTTATTTAAAGGAAGAAACAGAAACAAAATATGTGAGGATAAACACCTCTGTGCCAATCCTCCAAATATTTTTTAATGAAGGAGACCTGAAACCAGCCTTCAGGCTAAACAGGGCCACCATCGTCCTCCTCCTTCAGCTGCTGCCCATCCAGAAGGTCCATGGATGGCCACAGGAGATAGAGGTGCTGGTGACTCTCTGCTGGCTGGCCTGCGGAGCATCCTATAGGGAAACAGCTTGCCAGTAAGATCTCTTACCTTCTTGTCCTTAAATAGAGCCAACAATGACACACAATTGATAGATTATATTAATTGGATAGAATATTAAGACATATCAGCCTATTACCTAAATTACAAGTTATTTTTATATTTGGTACAGTCCAGGTGGAGGCACGCTACAACAGGCACCACGCCAAGGCTGATTAACATCATTGAGGGTGTCTTTGGTGGTCTGAAGACACGGTGGCGTACCATCTTCTTAAGGGCGCTGGAGGTCCGCCCGACGTTTGCCCCAAAAGTAATCACCGCCTGCCGCATCCTCCACAATATTAGTATAGAGGCAGGTGACCAGCTGGATGAGGAGGATGAGGAGGTTGACCCAGAGGAGGATGACCATCCAGCGGCTGAAGACGGGGAGCTGCTCTAGCTGGCTGCATGTTTAAGTGAACATGACTACACCTGACCTAATGTAGATCAGTCATGTTCACATGCTGCTTTATTTCATGTTTTTCACCACCTGTAAAAATATATTAAATAATCAGTAAATTAATTTCCATTCCAACTATTTCTAATTGTAAGTTTATAGGCATTGTCTATTTGTATGAGATCTTAATAGGAGTTATTTCTTTGTTTTAAACCATGTTAGTAACTGTTAATAATTTGTTGAAAATATTACACCTTCATTCTTTTCCAAAGATTAAACATTTGTATAAAATAAATGTCTGTTTTTTTCATATACTATTATTACTATTATTTTCTTTCCCTCTTTCTCCTCTCAATTATTCGTGTCCTGACTCAGAATAAACTCACTTAGATAGGAAAAACATTTATAGAATGTATTTATTTATTTATTTTATATGCTGCTGTTGTCCTAGGGAGACATTTACAATTTATTCCAGCAAGTATTGAGTTAATAAAACAACACACGTCAGTCAGATAAACACAAAACAAATAAATCATAACCAGCGGTATTATGCACACTACTTTTTTTAATTACGCACTAACTCTGTAAACAGGTCACATAGGAAAGCTTAAAAGTATAATGTTCTCGCTTCAAACGATCTTAAAACGTACTTTTGAACAACAACAGCAGCAGAAAAGGGAATTTTTAACTTACCGCTGTGAGCTCTGTTTGCGCTGTCTCGAATCAAGCTGCGGCCGCGGTGCATTCTGGGCAAGCGGTCAGTCTGAAGAACGCACAAGTCTGCTCCACAGACATGAATACGTAGACACCGCGTCCTCGAGAGGCGTGCCGACAGAGCGGCCATCTTAGGTCAGACCTAGCTGCGCTCAGAGAGAATACAAGTCAATTCAGAAAAATTTACTTTATGTTTTCAGACACTCTGAATCCGGTGAATTCTCACCCGATTTCCAGATAAATCAACTGACTGAAAACGTCACCCCTTTAGGGGCTACATGGGACCAATTGATTGAATTATATTATTGTCTAACTTAATATATAATTTCGATTTTGTATTGAAAGTAAGCAAACTTCCAGAGCTACGTCCCAGGAAGCCCGACTTTTACTCCGCTTATGGGTGCGCAAATAAAAGGATACTAGAAACCAGATCCTGGGGAATTACCTTCCATAAGTAAGATTTTATGATAGATAATCCCCATGCTTACAGTCACAGTTTTTCCGGCATAAACACAATATGTGCTAATGGGTAGCAGGGATGGAAGTAGAGAAAAGTACATTAAACACCAAAAACAAACAAAATGGTACTAAATTACTGGATAGACATGATTTGTGGTGGGGAGGATATTATACAGTTTTTGCTATGATTTTGTAATGTATTTGATTCTTAGATGCGCTAGGTTTTTTGTTGATTTTTTTTCCCCCCAGATTGTGGTTTGTAATATATAATTTTTAAATGCTGTTATGATCACCTCTGCTCTCACTTGTCTGTATATAGTTTTGCTCCTATGTAGATCAGTGCTGTTGTCTGTAGATCGGTGTCTGTGTATATAGCCTATACATACAGTATATATATATATATGTATAGGAAGAAAGAGAGAGAGATTTATGTGTGTATAAATTGTGTGTATATTAGATTAATATATAACTGCAAAATATGTGAGTGCATGTACATTTTTCATCCAGTTTGACTTCAATTTAAATAGTTTTGGTTCTGAATAAATATGTGTAATCTGTCTGAAAGGTCACGAGCATTGTGAACATATGATTAAAATGAGATCTGAGCTGCCTCCTATTCATTTTGACAGCAGATGTCTGATCTGTGGTCTGACCCAAGATGGCCGCCCTGTAGGCACGTCAGCCCAGCGGCCGGCAGCGTACAATGGGCCGTCTACGTATATGATGTCTATGGTCTGCTCTGATGCATGCTCGATAAAGAGGGCGGGCGAGAACAACATCCGGGGAATTCGGCGCGTTCTCGATTTGGCGTTCTCAGGTTTGGAACAGTGCTCGGGCTGAGGCTGATGACGTGTCACGAGCACACAAGCACACGAGAACGCTCAAGAACGCATATTGAGAAACGGCCTACACTGGAGTGCTAATCACCGTCTGTTTGAACGAGTCGCTTTGAAGCCACCAGCCGCCATATTGGTACTCCCTATTTCCCCCCCAGTAACTATGAAGGTAGATTTGTGTCTTTATTATTCAATCAAAAAAAAGGTTGCTTCAATCAAAAAATATATTTTCAATTAAAAAAAAATTCACTTCAATTAAAAAAAAACTTTTCAATCAAAGAAAAAAAGTATTTGAATCCAAAAATATATTTGAGACTCAAAAAAATACATTTGAACACTGATTTTCTTTGATTGAAAATGTTTTCTTTGATAGAAGTCAGTTTTTTTTTGTTTGAAGCAATGTTTTTAATTGAAGTAGCATTGTTTTTTGATTGGACCATATAATGGGTAGGACATTTGTGTCTTTATCATTCAATCAAAAAATAAGTTGCTTCAAACAAACAAACAAGGGAATCAATAAAAAAAAGTCACTTCAATCAAAAGATAAACGTTTTCAATCATAGAAAATAGTTTTGAATGCAAATAAAATATTTGAGACTCCAAAAATTGCATTTGAACACTTTTTTTTTAATTGAAAATGTTTTCTTTGATTGAAGTAATCTTTTTTTGCGTTTGGGGTATACATGGGTAGGACATTTGTGTCTTAATCATTCAATTCCAAAAAAGTTGTTTCAATCAAAAAAAATATTTTCAATTAAAAAAAAAAAAAAATTAAATGCAAAAAAAAAAATTACCCGTCAATAAAAAGGTATTGAAGAGAATGTGTTTTTTCGTTGTTTTTTTTTTTTTTTTTGAAGAAAAAAAAAATTTGAAGTTCAACATTTTTTGATTAAATAACTTTTTTTTTTGAAGAGAAAAAAGTTTTAAAGTTCAATTTTTTTTGATTGAATCATTTTTTTTTTAAGTGAAAAAAGTTTTGAAGTTCAGATTTTTTCGTTTGAATCACTTTTTTTTTTTGAAGCTCAAAAAGTTTTGAAGTTCAAATTTTTTCGATTGAATCATTTTGGAACAAACGTACCGTGGTGGGCGGGTGCTTCTCTATTGGTCAGACATGTTTGATTGACAAGTGTCTACACCAACGACGTCTTTCTGACAAAGAAGTCTTGTTCGGCACTCCCCAGGCCAGACAGCTTTTTACCAGCAAGAGGGAACAGCGGTGAAGTTGTCGGTAAGTACATAAAACAGGTTGAAAATAATTGTTGTCATGTTATTAGCCTATTCTGTTGATATTTACAATAAATTGTACGCTTACTAACTTTGTTCACGTTGAGGAATGTTTGTAATGGTGTGAGGTTAGATGTCTAAATATTTTCAGACAGGCAAGCAAAGTGGGCGAACCTATGGCCCCCACGCAGCAGCTTGCTATGTGCTAAAGAGCTACTGTGTTGAGTAGCCACGGCGCTGCCTGTTTAGTAGATGCTTTTATCTTGAGAGCGGGATATAGGCTGCTTAAGCTGCTGTTAGTCGAGGTGCATGCGTCTCTCTCCCCCCTCCCCTCATACATTTACCGCTGGGTCCGGTGTCGGCCAAGTGCCATGTACTGTGCAGGGTATGGCAGGCCGTTTTAACATTTATTAGCTTGACTGAATATGTATACCAGACATCTCAAATACATTCCTTCCTAGTCAAAATTTACATTTCAGACATCTACAATAACATTTGTCCTATCTAAAATGAATATTTCAGATATCTTGAATATAATTCAAAGTAGTACAAATTACGTCACTTTCCCCATTCATGTGTATAGGGCTTTTATTTACAGACATCTACAATAACATTCTTCCAATCTAAAATAAACATTCCAGATGTCTAAAACTGAATTCCGACTAGGATGAAATCTAATTTCAGATCTCCATAATCCAGTCAATACTAGTCATCATCATTTCAGATATAAAAAATAAATAAAACATTCTAGATATCCAGATATATAATTCTTGACATCAAAAATATATTTCTACTAGTAGAAATGACATTACATATATCCACTACTGATTATATGACGAATTAAATTGGAATTTCAGATATCTAAAATTTCAATATGCCTATACAAGGTTGTGTTGTGAATTGGCACTATATAAATAACATTTAAATAAATTGAATTGAACTTCTGGTCACAAAAAACCAAAACTTTTAAAATAAGATTATAGAATTGTTACATTACAGTTAATCTTTCTCCTCTTCCCATCTCTCAGAGTTACCCTAAAAGCCATTTTGTCTTAGCTGATCAGTGGAGTGGACATGAGTATTTCTCCAGCCAGCCATCAAATAAACGTCACATAGTGCTAGGGTATTTTGTATGTCAGGGTTCGTTTTTAATCATGCCTTCCTCATTCTAGTGAATTCAGTCTATTTTAAGCAGAGGAATTTAGTCTTGGGTAGTCATTTAACTAACCATCCTTTTATGTTTCTTCTGCAGCATTGGAAGCAAAGTTGTACTACTTTGTAGCAAAAATGATTACAGTCTGTGTTGTCCGTGGAGGAGTTGCCCACCATTTTTTCTCAGAAGGGCTGTTTCAGCAATTTGCGGGCTTCCAAAGGCCCCTTTCAGACCAGAAGTTCTGCATGATCACAAACTCCGGGAGCAGCTAATCAAGGTATGAGTATAAACTGTCATTTGTCACCTTCAATACTTTTTAAAATGCTTAGTCCTGGATAATGTGGGCCTACCACAGATGAGGCTTAAAAGCCTCTGTGTGAAGTTTGCATGATCTCCCTGAGTATATGTGGCCCCCTTTAGGCACACCGGTTTCCTTCCATTGTCCAAAGACATGCACTTAGTATGAGTTTATTGGTGGGACTCATGTGTCCGTCCATCCATTTTCAGACCCGCCTAATCCCTGATGGGGTGGCGGGGGTTGCTGGTGCCTATCTCCAGCGGTCACTGGGGGAGAGGCTGGGTGGACTCATGTGTATTCATCTTTATTCAGACAAAAGAAAGTGAAATCACCAATGAGGCTAATTTTGCCATTGAAGAAGCTGCAGACAGCATTAGCATCAAGGGTTGCCTTAGGCATGTCCCAAACTGGAGAAAAAAGGACTCCCTAGTTCGCTCCGCTGTCAAGTTTATTGTCAACGGACCTATGAGAGTTGCCCACGACCAGTAAAATATTCACACCCTCTTATCTTAACAAAGGTGTTGATGTTGTCATAAGATCTGAGGGGAAAAAATGGGTTCCTCCATGTTTCTGTTAGCATACTTGTGTTGTGGTGCCTTTATCAGTAAGATTGATGGACAGGGATATTAATCTATACTTCTAAAAACCACCAACCAGGCCAGAAATCTGGATTTAGTGACAGATTCAGACCTAAATTTTAAGAAACAAGTTAAGGCAATTACAAAATCAGCCTTAAGAATATCAGATGAAATGTGTGATTACTTTGCAGGACCTGGAGAAACTAGTCCTTCTTTCATCTGCAGTCAGCCTAATTATTGTAACAGCAAGTTTACAGATCTACCATTTAAATATACAGGGGTTGGACAATCAAACTGAAACACCTGGTTTTAGACCACAATCATTTATTAGTATGGTTTAGGGCCTCCTATTGCGGCCAATACAGTGTCAATTCGTCTTGGGAATGACATAAACAAGTCCTGCACAGTGGTCAGAGGGATTTTAAGCCATTCTTCTTGCAGGATAGTGGCCAGCAGGTCACGACGTGATGCTGGTGGAGGAAAATGTTTCCTGACTCACTCCTCCAAAACACCCCAAAGTGGCTCAATAATATTTAGATCTGGTGACTGTGCAGGCCATGGCAGATGTTCAACTTCACTTTCATGTTCATCAAACCAATCTTTCACCAGTCCTGCTCTGTGTATTGCTGCATTGTCATCCTGATACACGGCACCTCCTTCAGGATACAATGTTTGAACTAGTGATGGGTCGATGAGGCGTCATGAAGCGTTTCAACACATTGCCAAACTGTATTGATACTGGGCCGATACTGTGTCACTGAACACTGACACCTGCTGGACCTTAAAAATCCCTACAGCCAACCTGGTTGACAGAGTTAACTGACACTGATTTGATGACCAAGTATACACAATACAATTTAAATCATTGTATGTTGCATTGCATTATTTTATATTTTCATTTGAATTAAACATATATTTGATTTTTTTTTTTTTTAGATACAGTCAATAAATAATGTGAACGAGGATGCTTGTGGACTGGCTTTTATATTTATTTATTTATTAAAAAATTTTTGCTACATGACCTTTCAATGCCGCCCAACCATAAAGGCGTCTGCCCAACCTATCCATCAGTGGTGCGCTCCGATCAGCACCTGCTGCTCACAGAGCGAGACTGTGGTACAACACCATCACACCAGAGTTGCAACATGGTTAAAAATGAACCATTATTAACCGTTACTTTGTTTACAGTTCAACTTGGATTTTATTTACTGCGCAGCATATCTTTGCTGTGCGCAAATGCACACGCGTGCAGCTTAGAGGGAACAGAAACAGTTTGGCGTGTCAGTCAGTTCAAAACAGTTCCTGTATCGGTCACGTGACTTTCCCGTGTCGATACGCGCATCGACACGGGTTTTGCTCTATGAGCTCGACACATGCGCCGACGCATCGGTGTTGCCGGACCCATCACTAGTTTGAACCATTGGATGCACATGGTCCTCCATTCTGGAGGACCATGTGCATCCAATTTGTCCTCTTTTGAACTCTGGTATGTCACCCATAATGTTGTGTGCAGTGCAATATTTTGAGCAAAACTGTGCTCTTACCCTGCTAATTGGACCTTTACACTCTGCTCTTATTGGTTCAATGTGCAATTAATGAAGATTGGCCACCAGGCTGGTCCAATTTGACCATGAAAGCTACCACACTAAAATAAGAGGTGTTTCAGTTTCATTGTCCAACCCCTGTAATAGACAACTGCAGCTCATTCAGCCCTAGCTAAAAACAAACCCTTGGACCACATCAGTCTGGTTCTGAGGTCTTTCCATTGGCTCCCTCACTGTCAGAAGACAGACTTTTGAGTTATGCTGCTGGTCTATAAAGCTCTGATTGTTTTAGGACCAGGATCCATCAGTGGCCTTCTGATCCAACATAAATCCATAAGACCTCTCAGGTCATCTGGATGCAATCTGGACCGGTTCCCATAGTCAGAAGCAGACCTAAAGAAGCTGCATTCAGCTTCTATGCTCCACATGTCTGGAACAAACTCCCAGACTCAGCTAAAACATTTTTATGTAAATCCAGATTAAAGACCCACCTGTTCTTAGGTCTATAGTTAATATTAGCCTGGCGGTCCACCATGCTAATAATACGCTGAGAAATGCAGAGTGGTCACCACACCGCGGTGCAGGCAGCCTTTGAAAGCACCCATAATTGTTTTGGTCTACAGACAGTGCTAAAGCACAACCTTGTGTCAAAATAATGCTTATTGTTCCTTTAATAAATTGTTTGTTAATCATGTTTGTTTTTTATATGTACTTTTTTAATGTCCTCTGTACCTTGCTTTAAGGTTTTTGTAGAAATTTTCTTGTACATTAGATGTGCTTTAGAAATAAACTTGCCTTGCCTCTTAGGTTTGCAGAGGGCTTCAAGATTCTGGGGCTACTGAAAGAGCTGCAGAAAAACCCAGCCGTTGTTCCTGACATGTCCGTGTGTGAGGAGAAAGCCCTCACTGCCAGGGACATGAGCCACAGTGACCTATTCTGCTCAGGGCAGCAATCAGCGCGTTCTGGAGAACCAGTTGGTCTGCTTTAGGAGTGACTGGCTGATTGACATTAAAGGTCTGTTTTTGCATTTTAGTCAATTTCCATAAATTTAAAATTACTTTGTACAATACATCAGGGGTATTTTTTCCATGTCTAACAGTCGTATTCTTCTATTGTTTTGTCTTATAGAAGAGGAGGATGGTCCACCCTCTCTCTCGATGTTCACCTCTGGAGCCTCTGCCATCCCTCCACTTGGCTTTTCCTGCCAGCCTGAAATCCAGTTTCTGCATGACACCAAGACAATTTACCCAGAAGCCAATACTAGTGTTGTTGTCCTGTTGTATCTGTCGCTGCACTCCTCCTACAAGGCTGTTAGAATATACATGATGGAGGGAATTTTGCAAGGTCCGACCTTTGGAGTTTCTTAAATGATCACGAATGTGACTATGAAAGGTTACGCTGTAAGGTGATGACGGGTTTGCATGTTTGTCCAGCTGTTGTTAATGTTTTACTTAATTTTAAGGTAAAACGTGGTTTTACAAGTCTGAAAAGTGTACCAGTGTTTAAAAAATACTGTTCATATGTTTTTTACTAAAAGCCTTTAGCTGGTCCTGAGGATAAAATATCAGAAGACTGTGCCAGATGATTCAGGTTCTGTCATTAAACTTCTGAAATGGTTTTAGATTTTAACAACTTTCAGGAAGTTGACAAATTGTTATCCAAGACCATCATATGTTCTCTTCTAGGTTTGTCTTTATGGCAATAAAGAAAATACTCAAAATTAAAGTTTGATACATAAAAAAATATTAAACTGAACTTATCATGGCCACTAATGACAAAGAAAAAATAAATAAACAGATATTTTTGCCAAAAGGAGGGAGAAGTTTAACACAAGAAGAGGGCCAAAATAAAAATGTGTTTCTTAAAAGAAAGAGAATGAATAAATTTCGTCCCACTTAATGATTGTGTCCCACTTGTTGATTCTTCACGAAAACATGCAGTTTTATATCTTTATGTTTGAAGCCTGAAATTTGGCCAAAGGTTGAAAAGTTCAAGGGGGCTAAATACTTTCAGAAGGTTCTGTATGTGAGATCATGTTGGTCCAGACAACTCCTGTAAGACAGCAGCTCCAGATGTAAGGGAGAGGTTGAAACATAAGATATGCAAACTATATAGAATTTCCCATTAGAGTCAATAAAGAAGCTGTTTTATATTACCTAGTCTATCTGATGTGTTTGTGCATAATGTGTACAGTCCTTTGGAGTTCTTATAGAAGAGATGTTGTGAGCGTCTGTCGTCTTGACTTAGTTGGGCATCTAAATTTGCTAAACGGAATCTTTCGCTCAGAGCACAATTAAAATGTGGTAGGCTGTGGTAGAAACGCAAACATCCGAAGGTTAGGTTAGGGATACAGTGACGGTATTCATGCTTCTTCCTTTTTTCTGAACTAAAGTTTACAAGTTCCTCACAGCGGCCTGACTGCAAGGTTTCATCGAACCGCACCCAACAGTTATTTCAGAATCAGAAATACTTTAATAATCTCAGTGGGAAATTATTTTCGTTACACGCTGCAGATATAAAAACAACATAATTATATAAATACAACATTCCCCACAAAAGATATATATATATCTATATATATATATATCTATATATATATATATCTATATATATATATATCTATATATATATATCTATATATATATATATATATATATATATATAAATAAATATTTACAGATCTAAAATAAAGTGATAATGGCAATGTGCAAAAGAATGATTAAATGTCAATAATTGTCAAATGTATTCTGCATCAGAATTACAGACGAGCTGCTGTGTGATTACTTTCTGTGGGCAAACCATGGTGGTACCAAGCCTGTCTGAACTGTTCCAGCCTCCTTTGAATCTCAGGTGGATATACAATATGTAAAGAAAGTCTGTGGATATCATTATCTGGGTTAAGATTCTCTGCGTCCTCCAGACAGTAGAATGTATGGTAGAAATGCTGCAGCACAAGCAAAAATACATCCTGCCAAAGGTGTTCTATGCGCTGATTATGAACTGATTCTCCTGTTATGAAGCCTCTGTGTTCCAGCCCTTGAACTAGATGCATGCATAAAGCAAGCAGCATGTTTTCATCCCCATGGTCTGATCTGACTCTTGATGGTAGTCCATAGTAAGATGTTGCTTTCAAAAACTGACAGAGTACTGTTGTTGCCCTATTGTTTGTACTGCAGCTGAGGTAATCCCACACGGGTATCCTTCGATGGCACCAAGTATCACAAAGCCCCATCTAGAAAGTTGAAACAACACAAAATAAAATTAGTACTTAAAATAAGGATACAACCCCCTACCTGGAGACAATATACGATAATGATCAGAAAACCCATATTAGAAATAAATCAATGGTTTCAACATTTTCTGCTGAAATTATGAATAATTGAATTAGTATATCAGCAAATATTTGAAACACGTTATCACCTAGTGCTAAAAATCAACATTATCAATCTTCAAAAAGACAAAGTTATATATTCATTGCTGGAAAAACACTCAAGGTCACTATATTGTTTCATTTGATAATTTTCTGTAAAAAGCAATTCAGAGCACAATAACTCAACAATAGAACTTAAAGAGCTACTGATATCAACCTGGAGGGTATCCCAGATAGGAGGCTTAACAAATATGGAAAAGCCTGGTTTCTAGGTTGCTAAATTCTGTTAAAGTGTAACTCTTCCCCAAATCAGCTGTTTGTTGTCAATAAACTCTTAACATGGTTGTTTTATAGTACTATCTACATATCCTGGTCATTATTTTTGAAAAATTATAATGCACATTTGTTGAAATCCGGCTTTTGTGTCCAAAACTCAGTATGGCGCCTTCCTAGGGTCAAACTTCTTGCATTGAATTTCAAATTAACATTAGTTTCTGCACGTGCCACGTAATTCTGAGCGTGTGACATTAGTCCCCTGGCTGCTCAGGACTATAAAAGCCAGCTCAGTCTTAAAAAACAAAACAAAAAATAGAGCATCTTCTTGTGCCTCCATAGAGAGCACTATTGCACTTTTCAAACTCTCTAGCGACCTTTTTTATCTTCAAAAAACAAATTTACCAACTTTTTATGTGTTGTTGGGGAGTGTATGTGAAAGCAATCAATTGTTCTGCAGTTAGTGTCTTGAGGCGGCCGGGAAGGGGCTGCTGAGAGACTGTGATGTTGGTTCTAGGTTGGACATTGGACATGGGCGATCTGCGGTATCTGCCTGCTGTTTGAGACGATACAGAGAGGGTGATCTGGGGCTGACGTGTCCACATTACAAATGAATCATGATGCACAAAGCTGCCGGTGATCCCGCCTGGGTTACAAAGCAGAAAATATATGTTGATTCTGATATATGATAATATATAACAGGACCAATTCTGTCCACCATTTGACTCTGCAGCGCCAGGTTGTGGCTTCACTGAGTCAGGGCCTTGAGCCAGCAGGTCAAATTGATCAGAGTCTGGCCTGCTTGGCTCCACAAAAACCTTCCTACACCGCCGGGGATGAGGAGGGTGAAAAATCCTCCAACTCAAAAGACCGAAACGTGGCGTAACTACCAGCATAACTCTGCTCACTCTCCATGATTCAGTACAGCAAATCAAGCAGCCTGTCTCACTCTCATATATATATATATATATATATATATATATATATATATATATATATATATATATATATATATATATATATATATATATATATATATATATGCCACAAACTGTTGGGGTACGGCATATGGTAAGCCCACCTTGCAACAGTCCGACTCCACCTTCTTGCAGCAGATGTCAGGTTTGTCCTTCCCAACATTTAGCGTACCCTGGCCCGTGTGACAATCACATCTTGAGCACGAAGCAGCACCCTCATCATCTGAAAAATACAAACATGAAAGCATTAATGATTAAAAAATACTCTCACAAGCGGATCCAACTTAAATATAAATTTTCTGTAGAAAAGACAAACCTCATTCCCAGAGTTTGGATACTGGTCCTGCCATGTGCTCACACGCTCTTGCAGCTGATTGTCATCTAAGGCAGACAGTCTTCCTCTTATGTGTAGGTCCACCAGCTTTGATTTGTTGTTCAAAAACGACGAGGAACATCCCATCATTTTTGCCTTTTTTTTGATTGTATGTCCTTGCTTCATAAGGACGTCTATGTGCTCTCTGGTAACAATAGATGGTCTGCCACTCCGCCCTAGGAAAACAAATGTTAAGTATTACATTTTATACAGAAGACAACCCAATCTTTAACAGCAAAAAAATAAAATAGAAATCAATTAATAAAAAAAAAAGAAAAGAAATTTTGTTTGTGAGGACTTACCTGAACTAACCCGCCTTATGAAGAAACGACGATCCTCGGTTCGATGGAAATGAGCTATTGCTAGCACTCCAACCTCAGTCAAACTGCTTTACTGTTCATTGTAGGTTTCTGTAGACAATAAATGTTCAATTCTGTGAAGGTTTCTTACACAACTTTCTATTGAACGTCGCTCTCTGTCGCTACACATTCCCTGGCTAAGGGCTCGCTCAGTTTCATGCCCTTTTCTTGCAATTCTGTCAATTACTACCAACGCAAATTGACGGACAGAAAGCGGAATTTACAAAGTTGGATGTCTTACATATTGGTTTCAAAACTTTTGATCATTGATTTTTGATATCTGAAATAAAAACTATGACCGGTAAAAAATGGATTATGGAGATCCAGGATTAGTTTTCAGACATCCAGAAAGTTTATTTTAGATAGGAAGAAAGTTATTTTAGATATCCGAAAGTAAAATCCCACTACACATAAATGGGAAAAGTGATGTAATTTCTACTATAAATAATTATATTTAAGATATCTAAAGTTTCCACTTTAGATAGCAAGAATTCTGTTGGAGATATCTGAAATACACATTAAGTCAAGACTTTAGCACTGCAAAAAGGGAACTAAAAGTGAGTAAAACTTTCTTGAAATCAGTGTATTCTTCCTTGATTTGAGCAGCTAAATAAGACTATTTGCCAATGGAATGAGTATTCTTACCCCTAAAAGAAGGTTATTAGCTATTCTGCACTTGAAATAAGATGATGTAGATGAACTGTAATTATTTTAAGTGCAAAAATCTTATTCCGTATTTGAGATGTCTGGTATACATATTCAGTCAAGCTAATAAATGTTAAAACGGCCTGCCATACCCTGCACAGTACATGGCACTTGGCCGACACCGGACCCAGCGGTAAATGTATGAGGGGAGGGGGGAGAGAGACGCATGCACCTCGACTAACAGCAGCTTAAGCAGCCTATATCCCGCTCTCAAGATAAAAGCATCTACTAAACAGGCAGCGCTGTGGCTACTCAACACAGTAGCTCTTTAGCACATAGCAAGCTGCTGCGTGGGGGCCATAGGTTCGCCCACTTTGCTTGCCTGTCTGAAAATATTTAGACATCTAACCTCACACCATTACAAACATTCCTCAACGTGAACAAAGTTAGTAAGCGTACAATTTATTGTAAATATCAACAGAATAGGCTAATAACATGACAACAATTATTTTCAACCTGTTTTATGTACTTACCGACAACTTCACCGCTGTTCCCTCTTGCTGGTAAAAAGCTGTCTGGCCTGGGGAGTGCCGAACAAGACTTCTTTGTCAGAAAGACGTCGTTGGTGTAGACACTTGTCAATCAAACATGTCTGACCAATAGAGAAGCACCCGCCCACCACGGTACGTTTGTTCCAAAATGATTCAATCGAAAAAATTTGAACTTCAAAACTTTTTGAGCTTCAAAAAAAAAAAGTGATTCAAACGAAAAAATCTGAACTTCAAAACTTTTTTCACTTAAAAAAAAAAATGATTCAATCAAAAAAAATTGAACTTTAAAACTTTTTTCTCTTCAAAAAAAAAAGTTATTTAATCAAAAAATGTTGAACTTCAAATTTTTTTTTTCTTCAAAAAAAAAAAAAAAAAACAACGAAAAAACACATTCTCTTCAATACCTTTTTATTGACGGGTAATTTTTTTTTTTGCATTTAATTTTTTTTTTTTTTAATTGAAAATATTTTTTTTGATTGAAACAACTTTTTTGGAATTGAATGATTAAGACACAAATGTCCTACCCATGTATACCCCAAACGCAAAAAAAGATTACTTCAATCAAAGAAAACATTTTCAATTAAAAAAAAAGTGTTCAAATGCAATTTTTGGAGTCTCAAATATTTTATTTGCATTCAAAACTATTTTCTATGATTGAAAACGTTTATCTTTTGATTGAAGTGACTTTTTTTTATTGATTCCCTTGTTTGTTTGTTTGAAGCAACTTATTTTTTGATTGAATGATAAAGACACAAATGTCCTACCCATTATATGGTCCAATCAAAAAACAATGCTACTTCAATTAAAAACATTGCTTCAAACAAAAAAAAACTGACTTCTATCAAAGAAAACATTTTCAATCAAAGAAAATCAGTGTTCAAATGTATTTTTTTGAGTCTCAAATATATTTTTGGATTCAAATACTTTTTTTCTTTGATTGAAAAGTTTTTTTTTAATTGAAGTGAATTTTTTTTTAATTGAAAATATATTTTTTGATTGAAGCAACCTTTTTTTTGATTGAATAATAAAGACACAAATCTACCTTCATAAGTAACTAGGGAATATGTGCACTACAGCATCGAATAACGAGGATTTTCTCATGTTCAGGGGGGGCTTAAAACTTTTAAAATGTCAAATAGTTATATAGTTTTATGTTATGTTCTAAAAATATCAAGTACTGAGAAAGTCATGTGCTGAAATATTTTGCATTTTATTCATTTAAATATATATGTTTAACATTTATAAATATATAAATAACAATGTACAAAAACATATATTTACATATGTGTATACATATATATGTACATATACAGATACTTATATATACATATATATATATTTAATATGAATAACATGTAAAATATTTCAGCACCTAATTTCCTAGTAGTTAATAGTGTTAGTACATCCACTGACTGTAGAATTACCTGTGAAATATTTTTTACACAGTCAGAAAACTGCTTGTTGTTGCAACCAAATCCTATGGGATTCTGTGAGAGTAGGGAGTAGCAAGATGGCGGCCAGTGACTTCAGTTTTTCGGCAAAATCAGCACTCCAGTGTATTATATAGGCCGTTTCTCAATTCACGAGAACGCGAGTCCGTACTCGCGTTCTCGTCAAGTCTGTTCTCGGTAAGAACACAGGAAGATCGGACTTGACGAGAACGCAAGCACGCAGCACGTATTGTGCATTGGAACTGAAGTATACTCGTGACGTCATCACACCCACAGCGCTTGAGCATTCCTTTAACGTTCAAAACTATTTATACACTACACCATCATATCTTATTGAAAACGTTTTTTATTTAAATTAATTTCTAAAAAGTATAAAAAATATCTAAAATAATTACAGAACTGTGGGTATAAAACCAGCAATAGCGGGAATTTCTTTGTGGGGAGTTGTAATTGTTCTAGAGGCGATTGAATCTTCTTTAAAAATCAGCACTTTGTAGAAGCAAAATGAGCGATACGAGCAATATTGCTGTTGCTTCGGTCGTTGGTCAGTTTTACCAGCAGGCTGAAGAGGAGGTGATGCAGCTGAGGAGGAAAATCCGAGCAAGGAGAAGATTGATGCAGCAGAGGAGGCTCAGAAGGCAGGCTTTGCTCACCCATCTATTGCCAACTGGTAGGCATTTTAAGATTGACAGCCTATTTCCTACTTTTAAATAAATAAAAAAAAAACCCATTGATGATGATATTAAAAACGTGATCAGGTTGAAATTGTGACTATTTTTCCTATATTAATAAAAATGAAGACCCAGTTTTAACATTAATAACAGTAGGGTTAAGCTACTTTATTGCACCTCCTGACCTTCACAGCATTGATCATTAAGAAAGGAAAAAAAAAAAAAACATTTTTATGTCTGTCCACCTTTACAGTGATTAATCTATAAATTATGTGCAGTTAGTTCAGCCCATTTTTCAGTGAAATGGTAAAAATACCAGAGAAGGGAGCCATTTGTTACATTTACTATACTTGACTAGTTTTACAACACTATACATTTTACCTTTTCTTTCTTGAGAACTATAATAATCTGCATGTTAAACAGGTATAGTTT
Source organism: Fundulus heteroclitus (assembly GCF_011125445.2). Taxonomy (NCBI): domain Eukaryota; kingdom Metazoa; phylum Chordata; class Actinopteri; order Cyprinodontiformes; family Fundulidae; genus Fundulus; species Fundulus heteroclitus. The sequence continues at coordinate 42,083,071 of NC_046373.1, read as the reverse complement.
TATGCATAGAAAATGTGACAAAAAACAATTAACATTTGGCATTTTTTATTTACAGGAAGAAACAGAAACAGAATATGTGAGGATAAACACTTCTGTGCCAATCCTCCAAATATTTTTTAATGAAGGAGACCTGAAACCAGCCTTCAGGCTGAACAGGGCCACCATCGTCCTCCTCCTTCAGCTGCTGCCCATCCAGAAGGTCCATGGATGGCCACAGGAGATAGAGGTGCTGGTGACCCTCTGCTGGCTGGTCTGTGGTGCATCCTATAGGGAAACAGCTTGCCAGTAAGATCTCTTACCTTCTTGTCCTTAAATAGAGCCAACAATGACACACAATTGATAGATTATATTAATTGGATAGAAGATTAAGACAGATCAGCATATTACCTAAATTACAAGTTAATTTTATATTTGGTACAGTCCAGGTGGAGGCACGCTACAACAGACACCACGCCAAGGCTGATTAACATCATTGAGGGTGTCTTTGGTGGTCTGAAGACACGGTGGCTTTTCATCTTCTTAAGGGTGCTGGAGGTCCGCCCGACGTTTGCCCCAAAAGTAATCGCCGCCTGCTGCATCCTCCACAATATTAGTATAGAGGCAGGGGACCAGCTAGACGTGGAGGACGAGGAGGTTGATCCAGAGGAGGATGACCATCCAGCGGCTGAAGACAAGGAGCTGCTCCAGCTGGCTGCATGTTTAAGTGAACATGACTACACCTAACCTAATGTAGATCAGTTGGAGTCCTGTTCACATGCTGCTTCGTTTCATTTTTTTTTCACCACCTGTAAAAATACATAAAATAATCGTTAAATAATTTCTATTCCAACTATTTTTAATTATAAGTTTATAGGCATTGTCTATTTGTATAAGATCTTAATAGGATTTATTTCTTTGTTTTAAACCATGTTAGTAACTGTTAATAATGTGTTAAATATATTACACCTTCATTCTTTTCTTTTTTTAAACATTTGTATAAAATAAATGTCTGTTTTTTCACATACTATTATTACTATTATTTTCTTTCCCTCTTTCTCCTCTCAATTATTCGTGTCCTGACTCAGAAGAAACTCACTTAGATAGGAAAAACATTTATAGAATGTATTTATTTATTTATTTTATATACTGCTGCCGTCCTAGGGAGACATTTACAATTTATTCCAGCAAGTATTGAGTTAATAAAGCAACACACGTCAGTCAGATAAACACAAAACAAATAAATCATAACCAGCGGTATTATGCACACTACTTTTTTTAAATTACGCACTAACTCTGTAAACAGGACACATAGGGAAGCTTAAAAGTATAATGTTCTCGCCTCAAACGATCTGAAAAGGTACTTTTGAAGAACAACAGCAGCAGAAAAGGGATTTTTTTAACTTACCGCTGTGAGCTCTGTTTGCGCTGTCTTGAATCAAGCTGCGGCCGCGGTGCATTCTGGGCAAGCGGTCAGTCTGAAGAACGCACAAGTCTGCTCTGATGCATGCTCGATAAAGAGGGCGGGCGAGAACAACATCCGGGGAATTCGGCGCGTTCTCGATTTGGCGTTCTCAGCATTGGAACAGTGCTCGGGCGGGGCTGAGAGAAGATGGCGGACAGGACAGTCGTATTTCTCTGAGCTCCCAAAGAGGTCCAGACACTAAATTATTTTATGAAGTGAACTATTAGTTAATATCTGTAAAATCAGCTCTTAGCTTGAAATATGAAGAAAAGCAACAAGTTTATGCCACCTGCAGTCAAGACTCTGCATACTAAAAGCTCTGAAAGTGATCACGACTATTCTGTGCCTATGGAGTCAGCAACAGTTAGCAAACGGGAAAGGGAAGCCAATACCCCGACCAGCACTCCAGAAAAAAACATACACATGGAGAAAAGAACAAAAGGTACGTCCCAGGAACAAATGAACACCGAGTCCATTTTAAACGCTATAAGTTCCTTAGGACAGAAAGTAGATGACTGCATGGAAGAAGTTGGCACGCAAATGAAGCAACACAGTGCTATGCTAGCGGCTATTGCTAAATCGGTTCAGCTAAACTCAGAAGAGCTTGAAGATTGCAAAAAGAAAATAACAGCATTGGAGAAACAAGTGGATACACTCTCCAAAGAGAACATGCAGTTGAAAGAAGGTGTCCTTAACAGTGAAAGATATAAAAGACGGTGGTGCCTCCGCATAAAAGGAAAAAAGGAAAAGTCTAATGAGAACATCCGTGAAGAAGTGGTGGCCCTTCTGTGCTAAATTGCACCTAATTTGGCTTCAAAGATGGATGAAGAGGTTGATGTTGTCCATAGAGTGGGTCGAAGGATGAATAACAGGGACAGACAGATCATCATTATGTTTGTGAGACGAGCCTTAAGACACGACATCTGGAGGAGAACTAAAACTTCTCCCATTTGCAAAGAAGAAGGAGTTCGCTTCTCTGAAGATTTGACACCAGAAGATTGGAAAGCGAGACAAGTTCTGTGGCCAAAAATTGAAAAGGCAAGAAAAGAAGGCAAAGCTGCGGGCTTCAGGGGCCCGTTTGGTTTCATTGAAGGCAAACGCATCATGGATGCTTCTACAGCTGAGAACTGAGATGCAGCAGAAATGAACATGGAAAGATAGAGGACTGTTCTGTTAATGGGACCTCTCACTCAAGGTTTTTCTTTTCACTCTCCTAAACCGTTTGTGCATAGGTTCATGTGTTCTATTTTTCAGATAAAAAATGATTTTTCTTTAGTTTCTTTTAACACAAGGGGACTGAAAGACTCACTTAAACGGAAAGCAGTTTTTTTGTTTTGTAAAGGACAACAAGCACATTGCACCTTTTTACAGGAAACTCATTCTGACGCATCTGATGTGAAGTTCTGGTCGCAGCAATGGGGAGATAAAATTCTCTTCAGTCATGGGACAAATCGATCTGCTGGAGTCGCCATCTGCTTTTTCAGGTGTCCCGGTAAGATTTTGAGTGAAAAAGCAGATAAGGATGGACATTGGGTGGCCTGTGTTTTAGAAGTTGATAATGTCCCAATAATTTTGTTAAACATTTATGGATATAATAAGGATCAATACAACAGGAATCTGCTACATCAGATAACAATGGTTATTGCAGAGTTTAATGCTAATTTTCCTACTGATCATATCGTAGTTGGAGGGGATTTCAACTTGGCTCCAGATGAATATATGGATCGTTGGCCTTCACTGCTGGCAAAAGAAACTCCAAATCCTATTGTTAAAGAATTTGTTAGCAGCACAAAATTGATGGACGTCTGGAGAACGCTACATAGTGGAGTCAAACAGTTCACCTGGCACAAACCTAATGGTCAAAGTAAATCACGCATTGATTATTGGCTGGTATCTACTGCAGTTCTAGAGTGTATTAAAGAAACAGAGATAGCAAACTGTCCTTTAAGTGATCACTGCATTATTAGTTTAAAACTACAAAATCTAGATAGACGTTCTAAACTCAATAATTACTGGAAATTTAATTCAAACCTTCTTAAAAACTTTGAGTTTTGTCAATTTATTAAAGAACTTATTCTAAATATATCAAATGATAATTCTATTGAAACACCAATTCTTAAGTGGGAATACTTGAAATACAGTATTAGAAAGTTTTCAATAAAATTTGGTCAAGAATTACATAGAAAAAAAAAAGTAGAAGAGACAATAGTGATTAAAGATCTTATGTCACTTTACAGAAAATTAAGTTGGACTGATGAAGATAAAGAAACAATAAATAAATTGCAATCTAAATTAGATGAGATTTACATAAATAAGGCAATAGGTACTTATGTAAGGTCCAGAGCCAGGTGGATCGAAGAAGGAGAAAAAAATAGTGCTTTCTTTTGTAACTTAGAAAAACATAGACAGGAATATAATTCTATTAATAGTCTTATTATTGATGGAGTGGAATGTTCTGAGACTAATAGAATAACAGAAGAAGTATTTAATTTCTATAGTAATCTTTATAAATCTTCACATACAGAGAGAATTACTTCATCCTTTTTTGATAAAATAAGTAATCTAGTTCCTACTATTGATGAAAACTTTAAGAAAATCTGTGATGAAGAGCTAAGAATCTCTGAATTTGACATTGCTATAAGAAATATGGCGTCTGATCGCGCTCCTGGTCCAGACGGACTCACAGCTAACCTTTATAAACATTTCTGGGAGGATTTAAAACTTTTGTTGTTTCAGGCTGTAGAAGAATGTGTTAGTAGAAAGGAACTCATGCAAACTATGAAACAAGGCCTAATTAAACTAATCCCAAAACCTGGTAAAGATAAGAAAAACTTAAATAATTTAAGGCCTATCACGCTATTGAACACAGACTACAAGATCCTAACAAAGGTTTTGGCAATGAGGTTAAAAACTGGCTTGCCTAGAATAATTAGTCAAACACAATCTGGTTTTCTAAAAGGCAGATCCATCCATAACAACATCCGCCTGGTTCTGGACCTTATTGATTATAGTCACTTAATAAAAGATGATAGTTTTATGTTGTTTTTAGATTTTCACAAAGCATTTGATTCTGTAGAACATCAATTTATTGTTAACACGTTGAGACATTTCGGATTTGGTAATAGTTTTCTTAATATGATTACCATGTTAAACACCAATATCAACAGCTGCGTGTCTCTGTCACAGGGCACATGTCCCAGATTCAAAGTAGAAAGAGGAATCAGACAAGGTTGCAGTATCTCGCCTCTCTTATTTATTTTAGTCACAGAGCTACTAGCAATAACAATTAAAAACTCCAATATTGAAGGTTTGGAAATAAATAACCAGAAAATAATCATTAGCCAATTTGCAGATGATACAACCCTCTTCCTAAAAAACAAAGAACAAATTCCTATAGCTCTAAACGTAATAGAGTTGTTCTCTCAAGCCTCAGGGCTGCAGTTAAATATAAACAAATGTGAAATTATGAGCATTCACAACTGTTCTGATTCTTCAATTTTCAATATTCCAGTTAAAAATGAGATTAAATACTTAGGCATGTGGATTACTAAATGTAAAGCTACCAGCGTTAGAAAAAATTTACAGGACAACATTGATAAATGTGGCAAAACCTTAAATAATTGGCTTCAAAGAGACTTGACGTTGTTTGGTAGAACGTTATTAACAAAAACTGAATCCTTATCTAGGCTGACGTATCCTGCATATTCCTTAGCCGTCCCTCCAAATATCATAAAACAGATTAATAGAATTAATTTTAACTTTATTTGGAAAAACAAACACCATTATATCAGAAAAAGTGATTTGCTAAAAAATTATGAGGAAGGTGGTATCAAGGCAATTGATTTTGAAATTATGAATGGTACTTTAAAAATGAGATGGCTTCAGTCCCTTATAAAAAACAGTGATCTCATTTGGTTTGTTATTCCGTCGTTCGTATTTCAAAAAGTTGGAGGTATTGAGTTGTTATTGAAATGTGATTTTGAATTATCAAAACTCCCCCTACAACTCTCTAATTTCCACCAACAGGTTTTGTTACAGTGGAAGTTAATGTTTAAGCATAACTTCAGCCTTCATAATGTTCCACTGTGGAACAACAGAGCCATTCTATGTGGTAGAAAATCTATTTTTCTAGAAAATTGGTGGAATAAAGGAATTACTCATTTACTGGATGGAAATGGTGATTTTTTAAGTTTGGAGAATTTTAACAGGAAGTATAGAAATGATTGTTCACTAAGAATTTATAAAAAAGTTTTACGAAGTATCCCTGATGTCCTCATTCATTCAGTTAAAAACAGTTTACCTAATTTCCTTATTCCTAGACTCCATAAGATTCAATTTGAGCATGTGGACATTAGAGATAATAGGTGCAACAACAAGTTTTTGAAT